>NC_134699.1:57924584-58117084 GCF_050947455.1 Rhinoderma darwinii
TGTTACCCTTCCCGGTATGCTTATAAAGACTGTTATTTTCCATTGCCCATAGAAACCATATCTACAATCCCTCCTATATTTGGTCTGGTCCCCATCAGTTAACATTATCTAAAGGATTAACCACCTGACTAGCTAGAGGCACCTGGGTTCCGGGGACTGCCGAGAACCTCAACCCTCACCAAAGTTGTGGCAAAGGGTAGTGCTGTAGGTAAAATTGTGCCATCCGCCTGGTTCTTCCTCGGAAGATTACAATATCTGGAAACTGAATGCGCCATTCGTCTGGTCACCTAATGCGCCATTCATCTGGACACCTAATGCGCCATTCGTCTGGACACCTAATGCGCCATTCATCTGGACACTTAAAGCACTACTCATCTGGACACTGACTGTGCCATTCACCTGGACACTTAATGCGCCATTCATCTGGACACTTGAAGCGCCATTCATCTGGACACTGACTGTGATTCCTCATCTGGACACTTGAAGCGCCATTCATCTGGGCAATGTATAGTACTATTTATATGACTGTTGGGGGGCACTGTGTGGCACTACATGTCTGTCTATACTGTATATAATTTTTAGCAATTTGACAGTAAATCATTGTCCTTTATGTATTTACATTTATTGGTGTTTTTTTATTTAACCATTTTTGTGCTGCTGGGAATATTATCTCATCAGTCTGAATATCTCCGCAATTTCTATTGTTTGCTGAGAAACCGGATTTGTCTTTTCCATGTGACATCTCACCTACGTGCTGCTCTTGGATTAGACTTTTCACCCCTTAGCTTTTCTACCATGAGTTAATTAACGTTATAAATCCCTGCAGAGATGTCTCTATGCCCGCAGATGTGGATCACAAATGACAGCAGAGCAGGATCACGGGAGGAGACCATGTCATACAGAACCGATGGCGCCTGCTACATCATTTCTCGGCTGGCAGATTGTCAGAAATTCAAAGCAGCTGTTTCTTAGTTTATCTGTTACTCGGAAAGCTGGGTGACCACCAACATAGCCACCGTTAAAGCTGCCGCAGGACTGGTCATTCAGCTTTCCTAGATTCCTGAAGAATTCGTCCAGTTACGCAGTACAATGATTTATTGCTACATAACAAGGCAACATTGCCATTCAGAAATCTAGCAAAGCTGGGTAACAATGATGGTCAGTTATTAAAGTGGATACCTGACTTTGGAGTCTTTGGTCTAGAGATGTGTGAGTTGTGCCAGTAAATGTAGGCCATTGAGTTCTTCTCATCTGTTTCCGAGAAAGCTGGGTGGTCACAACAGGTTGTAGGGCAGGTTGTATAGAAAATGGGGCCAAGCAGATACTGAAAACACAGATACATACACCCAAATATTGCCAAACGATGCCGAGTAATATGTCTATTCAATCTCACACAATACAGTCATACAGTGCTAAAATAAAACCGCCACATAATGCCTATATAATATCTCTGCACAGTATCCAAATAATACCACCATATAGTACCCACATAACACTGCTATATATTACCCACAATGCTGCCATCCAATGCCCAAATAAAACTACCCTTTGCGGTCCAAATAATATCGCCATATAATGCCTAAATAATATCTCCACAGAGTATTCAAGCCATACTACCATACAGTGTCCATATAATACTGCAAATACATTCCACATTGTACCCCTATTTGGTGCCAAAATAATACCCCCATATACAGCCCGCATTATACCACCATATACAGCCCGCATTATACCACCATACACAGCCCTCATTATACCACCATACACAGCCCGCATTATACCACCATATATAGCCCGTATTATACCACCATATACAGCCCGCATTATACCACCATATACAGCCCGCATTATACCACCATATACAGCCCGCATTATACCACCATATACAACCCGCATTATACGACCATATACAGCCCGCATTATACCACCATATACAGCCCTCATTATACCACCATATACAGCCCGCATTATACCACCATATACAGCCCGCATTATACCACCATATACAGCCCGCATTATACCACCATATACAGCCCGCATTATACCACCATATACAGCCCGCATTATACCACCATATACAGCCCGCATTATACCACCATATACAACCCGCATTATACCACCATATACAGCCCGCATTATACCACCATATACAGCCCGCATTATACCACCATATACAGCCCGCATTATACCACCATATACAACCCGCATTATACCACCATATACAGCCCGCATTATACCACCATATACAGCCCGCATTATACCACCATATACAGCCCGCATTATACCACCATATACAGCCCGCATTATACCACCATATACAGCCCGCATTATACCACCATATACAGCCCGCATTATACGACCATATACAGCCCGCATTATACGACCATATACAGCCCGCATTATACCACCATATACAGCCCGCATTATACCACCATATACAGCCCGCATTATACCACCATATACAGCCCGCATTATACCACCATATACAACCCGCATTATACGACCATATACAGCCCGCATTATACCACCATATACAGCCCTCATTATACCACCATATACAGCCCGCATTATACCACCATATACAGCCCGCATTATACCACCATATACAGCCCGCATTATACCACCATATACAGCCCGCATTATACCACCATATACAGCCCGCATTATACCACCATATACAACCCGCATTATACCACCATATACAGCCCGCATTATACCACCATATACAGCCCGCATTATACCACCATATACAGCCCGCATTATACCACCATATACAGCCCGCATTATACCACCATATACAGCCCGCATTATACCACCATATACAGCCCGCATTATACCACCATATACAGCCCGCATTATACCACCATATACAGCCCGCATTATACCACCATATACAGCCCGCATTATACCACCATATACAACCCGCATTATACCACCATATACAGCCCGCATTATACCACCATATACAGCCCGCATTATACCACCATATACAGCCCGCATTATACCACCATATACAGCCCGCATTACACCACCATATACAGCCCGCATTACACCACCATATACAGCCCGCATTACACCACCATATACAGCCCGCATTACACCACCATATACAGCCCGCATTATACCACCATATACAGCCCGCATTATACCACCATATACAGCCCGCATTATACCACCATATACAGCCCGCATTATACCACCATATACAGCCCGCATTATACCACCATATACAGCCCGCATTATACCACCATATACAGCCCGCATTATACCACCATATACAGCCCGCATTATACCACCATATACAGCCCGCATTATACCACCATATACAGCCCGCATTATACCACCATATACAGCCCGCATTATACCACCATATACAGCCCGCATTATACCACCATATACAGCCCGCATTATACCACCATATACAGCCCGCATTATACCCCCATATACAGCCCGCATTATACCACCATATACAGCCCGCATTATACCACCATATACAGCCCGCATTATACCCCCATATACAGCCCGCATTATACCACCATATACAGCCCGCATTATACCACCATATACAGCCCGCATTATACCACCATATACAGCCCGCATTATACCACCATATACAGCCCGCATTATACCACCATATACAGCCCGCATTATACCACCATATACAGCCCGCATTATACCACCATATACAGCCCGCATTATACCACCATATACAACCCGCATTATACCACCATATACAGCCCGCATTATACCACCATATACAACCCGCATAATACCACCATATACAGCCCGCATTATACCACCATATACAGCCCGCATTATACCCCCATATACAGCCCGCATTATACCACCATATACAACCCGCATTATACCACCATATACAGCCCGCATTATACCACCATATACAGCCCGCATTATACCCCCATATACAGCCCGCATTATACCAACATATACAACCCGCATTATACCCCCATATACAGCCCGCATTATACCACCATATACAACCCGCATTATACCACCATATACAGCCCGCATTATACCACCATATACAGCCCGCATTATACCACCATATACAGCCCGCATTATACCACCATATACAACCCGCATTATACCACCATATACAGCCCGCATTATACCACCATATACAGCCCGCATTATACCACCATATACAGCCCGCATTATACCACCATATACAGTCCGCATTATACCACCATATACAGCCCGCATTATACCACCATATACAGCCCGCATTATACCACCATATACAGCCCGCATTATACCACCATATACAACCCGCATTATACCACCATATACAGCCCGCATTATACCACCATATACAGCCCGCATTATACCACCATATACAGCCCGCATTATACCACCATATACAACCCGCATTATACCACCATATACAGCCCGCATTATACCACCATATACAACCCGCATTATACCACCATATACAGCCCGCATTATACCACCATATACAGCCCGCATTATACCACCATATACAGCCCGCATTATACCACCATATACAGCCCGCATTATACCACCATATACAGCCCGCATTATACCACCATATACAGCCCGCATTATACCACCATATACAGCCCGCATTATACCACCATATACAGCCCGCATTATACCCCCATATACAACCCGCATTATACCACCATATACAGCCCGCATTATACCACCATATACAACCCGCATTATACCACCATATACAACCCGCATTATACCACCATATACAACCCGCATTATACCACCATATACAGCCCGCATTATACCACCATATACAACCCGCATTATACCCCCATATACAACCCGCATTATACCACCATATACAGCCCGCATTATACCACCATATACAACCCGCATAATACCACCATATACAGCCCGCATTATACCACCATATACAGCCCGCATTATACCCCCATATACAGCCCGCATTATACCACCATATACAGCCCGCATTATACCACCATATACAACCCGCATAATACCACCATATACAGCCCGCATTATACCACCATATACAGCCCGCATTATACCCCCATATACAGCCCGCATTATACCACCATATACAACCCGCATTATACCACCATATACAGCCCGCATTATACCACCATATACAGCCCGCATTATACCACCATATACAGCCCGCATTATACCACCATATACAGCCCGCATTATACCCCCATATACAGCCCGCATTATACCCCCATATACAGCCCGCATTATACCACCATATACAGCCCGCATTATACCACCATATACAGCCCGCATTATACCACCATATACAGCCCGCATTATACCACCATATACAGCCCGCATTATACCACCATATACAGCCCGCATTATACCACCATATACAGCCCGCATTATACCACCATATATAGCCCGCATTATACCACCATATACAGCCCGCATTATACCACCATATACAGCCCGCATTATACCACCATATACAGCCCGCATTATACCACCATATACAGCCCGCATTATACCACCATATACAGCCCGCATTATACCACCATATACAGCCCGCATTATACCACCATATACAGCCCGCATTATACCACCATATACAGCCCGCATTGTACCACCATATACAACCCGCATTGTACCACCATATACAACCCGCATTATACCACCATATACAACCCGCATTATACCCCCATATACAGCCCGCATTATACCACCATATACAACCCGCATTATACCACCATATACAGCCCGCATTATACCACCATATACAACCCGCATTATACCCCCATATACAACCCGCATTATACCACCATATACAGCCCGCATTATACCACCATATACAACCCGCATTATACCACCATATACAGCCCGCATTATACCCCCATATACAACCCGCATTATACCCCCATATACAGCCCGCATTATACCCCCATATACAACCCGCATTAAACCCCCATATACAGCCCGCATTATACCACCATATACAGCCCGCATTATACCACCATATACAACCCGCATTATACCCCCATATACAGCCCGCATTATACCACCATATACAGCCCGCATTATACCACCATATACAGCCCGCATTATACCACCATATACAGCCCGCATTATACCACCATATACAGCCCGCATTATACCACCATATACAGCCCGCATTATACCACCATATACAGCCCGCATTATACCACCATATACAACCCGCATTATACCACCATATACAGCCCGCATTATACCACCATATACAACCCGCATTATACCACCATATACAGCCCGCATTATACCACCATATACAACCCGCATTATACCCCCATATACAACCCGCATTATACCACCATATACAGCCCGCATTATACCACCATATACAACCCGCATTATACCACCATATACAGCCCGCATTATACCCCCATATACAGCCCGCATTATACCACCATATACAGCCCGTATTATACCACCATATACAACCCGCATTATACCCCCATATACAGCCCGCATTATACCACCATATACAACCCGCATTAAACCCCCATATACAGCCCGCATTATACCACCATATATAGCCCGCATTATACCACCATATACAGCCCGCATTATACCACCATATACAGCCCGCATTATACCACCATATATAGCCCGTATTATACCACCATATACAACCCGCATTATACCACCATATACAGCCCGCATTATACCACCATATACAGCCCGCATTATACCACCATATACAGCCCGCATTATACCACCATATACAGCCCGCATTATACCACCATATACAGCCCGCATTATACCACCATATACAGCCCGCATTATACCACCATATACAACCCGCATTATACCCCCATATACAACCCGCATTATACCACCATATACAGCCCGCATTATACCACCATATACAGCCCGCATTATACCACCATATACAGCCCGCATTATACCACCATATACAACCCGCATTATACCACCATATACAGCCCGCATTATACCACCATATAGTGCTCAAATAATATGCAGTGTCCAAATAATACTCCCTTAAAGAGGCCATATAATACTGCCCTATAGTTCCCATATAATGCACACAATTGCTGCACAGTTCTCTATATTTTCAGGCAGAACTGATTTTTTTGCTCCGTCCTCCAGGGGCTCCTAAAAGAAACGGGGCTTGACCCCCTAAAAACCAGCCCTGCCTACCAGGGTTGTCATCCAGCTTTCCGAGACGGTTGACATATGACACATCTGCAGAAGTGGATAGTGACATGGGAACAAGGGGCATCTCAGGAGCCAAAAGAAGCCGCGTGGCAGCCCCAAATACATTGTCACCCAGCTTTCTGAGGAACGGATAAATTGAAGACAGAGTTAAAATCGGATTTCTATAAAAAAAAATAATATTATTTTAGGTGGAAAGATTTATATTAGAGCTGCGGTTACTAAGTTGACCCACCTGACCCACGACCTTCCAATTACAGACGATAAAGGAGATGTTTACTCAAGTTAAACAGAAGATCATGTTCCTCCCCCATAGATTTAATAACTCGCCCTATATCCGACGTGTCGTTAGCGAAAAGGTCACCAAATCTGATGGAAATGATATTTACTCGCCTTTGTTTCCATTCGGAGGCTCCATTCTGGTCGTATATTAGGATTATTGGTGCTCTGGTGTCTGTTAGCTGCACATAAAGCCTCCAGCATTTTTTAGTAGTTCACATCTGGTCTGGCATATGTGGCATCTCTGGGCACAGGACGCAGATTGTAGCGGCATCTGTGTCAGTTCTTTTGGCAGTTCTCTTATAATGTTTTCTCTAGGCATTGAGCTGAGTGCTAAACAATTATACTGAAAAATAATGTGACAATACTAATAATTAAATTAAATGATGCTTTTACGGTCACCCCAAAAATCCCATTACCTTGGATATGACACTCACAGGGGTACAGGAAGCTGAGATATGTAATGCTGTTTGATGTAGTTCTCACACTGTAGAGCTCCTGCGTATGAAACATGGAGGGAACACTGGGGTCAATGGTGGTTTTCTTTCTTTTATTTAACCCTACAAAAACTACTGTTGACCACATTCTTTCACCCAGGGCAAATATCTCGATACCCTGGCCGAGGCAGAGTGGCAACAGGACTGCTATAAGTCGTGTGATGACAGCGGTCCTGGCACTGAACTACTTCCTGATACTCAATCACAGTGTTTTACCTGCAATCATCACTAGGGGGAGTCGACTCCTTACAGATTTTTACTAGCTGTAAAAAATACATATGCAGTGAGCACCCCCTAGTGGTGGCAGAAGGCAGAAGGAATTTTACAATGTAACTTTAAGGCTGTGTAAATTTAAATAGGGCATTCGAAGCTTCGCAACTCAGATACATATAAAGATATTATGAAATTATGGGGGGGCGGGCATTAAAAATTCTACATTTGACTGAGCTTGGTGTGTGGGACCCATACTGATTTTTGCAATCGAGCCCAGTGTACACCTGAGCCAATATCTTGGCTTCCTGGACCAATAGGAGAATGACATGGAAGAAAGACGGATATCTTGGTTACTTTGCAATCAGGGCCGGCCCTGCTGAAGGGGGTGCCACTAATGTCCTGTCACCCGAGGCTAGCGACGTGAAGATTTTTAATATTATATTATTTATAAAGTACTGTATTCAGGAGTAGCGTACGAGGTTAGAATATCTAGATTTTTTTTATTTTATGATACTACAATTGATTACGATGTCTGTTTATATTCCTATTTATTTCTCTTATTTTTTTTTTTAAGCATCTACTGCCATCTAGTGGTAATATGTATATTATCATATTATAAGATTTTATAAGACTTGTCTAACTGGGTCACAGTAGTGGGGGTCTGGCAGCTAGGCTCCCCAATAATGTTGAGAACATAAGAGACCCAGCTCTGATTTCCAGGGAGAGGTGACCAAAACATGTTTATTATAAAAAAAATAAAAAATATCTTTAATTATTTAACCCCTTACGGGCCAGACATTTCTTGTTTTTTCACCATGGCATTCCGGATTGTAAAACTTTTTTTTTTATGAATGACTGAATGAGGGGTACAAGCAAAAAAATAAAATAAAATAAATCTTATTTTTTTTTATCCTGCTCATTGCTGTCCTAAGTTGAGTGTGTATGTATATATTTCAAGTATAGGTTCTTCCGCACATGTGGATAGTCATGCAGTTATTTTACCTTATTTTATTTTTTATAATGTATTTGTTGTGGGGGTTATTTATTCATTTTTTGGTCCCACAACGGGACTTTAGATTTTGTGCCTGGTGTCTATAAGGGCACACTACAAATATGCTGCAATAATCTTACATGATTGATCGCAGCACTGAAGGGGTGAACTGGCGGGATCAGAGTTTTTTCCGATGCTGGCAGTTGCAGCAGGAGTGGGGCCGCGTATTACAGACCTACAACTTTTTTTGGGTCCATTACAGTCCTGAAAAAATTGGGACTGTTGGCAAATATATTTTTTATGCCTCTGCACCAGCCTAGGAGACATAAGGGACATATAGTCCTCCTGGTTCAGAGAAGAGGGGGGGGGGGGCACTGGCCTCTATAACGTCCATATGCCCCAATGAGCGGTTTGCCAGGCAACCTCTTTAAAGCAGCTCTTCAGGGTTAGGACCCCAAAACTGCACCCCATATATCAGATTCCTGTAACCCTATGAGTATGTTGGGGTGTCAGGTGATTTCTGCGGATTGAAGCATTGCCTTGTATATCTCTTATCTGACCAGAACAGTGGGTTGGCAGGATGCCAGTCTCACCAGCTGGCATCTATGAGTAAGAACGACAGTGGAGCACTTGCATAGAGATATAGAGAGCAGCTGTCTGCTTTGGGTTGCGATGCTGTTTCTGGCATTGCAAACGCTGCCCGCAGGAGAGCCACATCTGACAGTGCCTGATCAATGGAACGCAGGGCACTCAGCACAAGAGGGCAACAGAGGACGCAGCCGTTAACCCCTTCATGGCACAGAACAACTAGAAATCTGAGAATTTGATGGTGGGGGCTACAATATGTATGAAAAAGTCATTTCATAAAGGGATTGTATGAGATTTATTTCCCCCAGTAATAGAACCACTCTTGTCTGGTATTGCAGTATTTACTTAAATGAGGGCTGAGCTGCAATACCAGACTCAGCCCAAAATCAAGAGTGGCGTTCTAGGACGTAAATATAAAAATGCTTAAAAACAGCCTACACACATACGTAAAGTGAATACATACAGCTACACACATACAACTATAGACATGGATACCAGGGGTGGGCGGTTAATTGCATTTTGGGAGGCACAATAATAACAAGTTGCCTCAAACATGAAAGCATAAAAGCGATATCCTGAACTCCACCCCTTCATCCGATTACTGTACATTGTGTACCAGCGAAAATTGCGCTGGCACTGAACAAGCAGGGAATTCAGGGAGATTTACGCTCTGAAGCCGGTAGAATAGTGAGTGCAGCTCTGGAGTATAATACTGGATGTAACTCCGTATCAGTACAGGATAAGTAATGTAATGTATATACACAGTGACTCCACCAGCAGAATAGTGAGTGCAGCTCTGGAGTATAATATAGGATATAACTCAGGATCAGTACAGGATAAGTAATGTAATGCATGTATACAGTGACTCCACCAGCAGAATAGTGAGTGCAGCTCTGGAGTATAATACAGGATGTAACTCAGGATCAGTACAGGATAAGAAATGTAATGTATGTACACAGTGACTCCACCACCAGAATAGTGGGTGCAGCTCTGGAGTATAATACAGGCTGTAACTCGGGATCAGTACAGGATAAGTAATGTAATGTGTGTACACAGTGACTCCACCAGCAGAATAGTGAGTGCAGCTCTGGAGTATAATACAGGATGTAACTCAGGATCAGTACAGGATAAGTAATGTATGTACACAGTGACTCCACCAGCAGAATAGTGAGTGCAGCTCTGGAGTATAATACAGGATGTAACTCAGGATCAGTACAGGATAAGTAATGTTATTAATGTACATAGAATAGAAGGGGCCCTATAACAAGCATTTCGATGGGTCCTGACTGTGCAGATTGTTCACACCCCCATTTGAGGAATTAAGGACATTGCAGACAGTGCCAACAAGAATGCGTTTATGTCTTCAAAACAACGGAACCCTTGCACAACTGAGACTAACGGAAACCATTGGCACCGGATCTGTCACCATTGAAATCAATGGTGATGGAAACGGAAACCTATGGTTTCTGTTTGTGTATGTCAGGGCTCCGTTCCGATGGAAAGCTCAGACGGAACGTAGCCCTAGCGCAGATGTGAACGAAGCCTAAGAAGTATGTAGGGTCCTTCAGTGAATACTCTCTTTGAAATACTGTCCTGCTCATGTAGGGGAAATTGATTACATTTTCACGCCTTGCTGGAGAGCAGAGTTAATAGCAGAGCAAATATCTGCTGTTCTGTGACATTCCCCCTGGCAAGAGACATGGGACGCCACCCCTGAGCCCGCTGCTGGCTCTGTCTGTATGAGGAGAGTTCAGTCCCAGGAGAGGATGATCCTGAGCTGACCCAGACTGTCCCCCTGGGGTGTGAGCTCCATCTGCTGCTGCGTCCTATGTGCAGCTGTGCCCCCCTATAACCGTGCCATCACATACGCCTTTATAATGCACTTATAGGCATCAATAAATTGACATGTTCATGGCCGCTGCTCTGTGTCATTCATTATACATACATCATGGGGTGAAGTTGCGGCCATCAGGGGCATAGCTCATAAGTGACAATTTTTGAGAAGAGACATCAGGGAGATTTTGAAAAGTGCCGCAAGAAGCTAATTTTTTTTTCTCTTATTCCTTACCTATTTATATAGGACACATGCACCAAAGTATTGCATCATAATCGCGAATAGTGAATGTGGCCCCCCCCCCCCCCCCGCACTCTTCATCACACCCCAAAGTGGATATACACCCTTAAACACAGACCCAAGACCCCTTTATACAGACACCAGATCCCTAAATAGACACAGGTCCCTAAATGCAAACCCCTAGAACCGCTAAATAAATACTGATTCTAGACCAGACCCCCTAAATAAATACAGACCTTTTCAATACAGACCCCAGACCTGTTATCACAGATCTCAGACCAGACATACTCCTCTTTCCCCGATCCTGCAGTCCTCCTCACTTCTGGGCACCGCTGCAAACAACGTCCTAATGCCCCCTCCGGTGTCAGGACGTTGTCTGCAGAGGTGCCTGCAAGTGAAGAGGACTGCAAGATCGGAGAGGGGGGGGGGGGGGTACATTTTAGAGGACATCTGTGAGATTTGTCTGCTCTTCCACTAAAGGGGGTGCAGAGGTAGCAGTTGCACCCGAGCCCAAAGGCCACTCTGCCACATAGGAGGCACCAGCAAGGCCAGCATTAGGGGGGGCAAACTGGTCAATTGCCCAGGGCCTCCATTCTCTCAGGGCGCCCTGGCCACTATAGCAGCTGTAAGGGACCCACAGGATGAGGGGGCCCATGCCGACCTGGCACATACCATTTATGGGCCGGGCGGCACAGGCCCCCTCATGCCCGGCGGGCTGTGTGTAGCGCTATCTACAAGGGGCGACAGTGTGTGGCGCTATCTAAAAGAGGGAGCAGTGTGGCGCTATCTAAAAGGGCGAGCTGTGTGTGGCGCTATCTACAGAGGACATTATTACAGTGGGGGCACAAGGAGGGCACAGTTACGGATAGGGCACTTTTATTGTGTCGAGCACTGAGGGATCATTATTACTATCTAGGGCACTGTGGATTATGAGTTTGTTTAGAAGATGGGGTATAGGAGGGGAGGATGCTGGAAAACAACATGTCTGTGTGTCAAATTCTGCAGAGACGAGTCATGGCTGGAATAAGTCGTCACAGCGGTCTGGGCTGGATGGAGAAAAAAAGGGAAAGCGAACGAATCTAATCAGAGAAAACATCATCTGTGAGTCACTAGATATAAAATGTGCTGTAATTTCTTATATCGTCTGCAGAGCTCCAGTGTATAACTGCCATCTACCACTATATGGTCATTATATAGTGGTAATATTGGTCTTTGTATATTGGTTTTTATTCAGTAACACTATGGGGTATTAGTCAGTAACAGTATGGAAGTATTATTTAGTCACTCTGTGGTTATGGTGTGGTGGTATTATTCAGTAACAGTATGGAAGTATTATTTAGTCACTCTGTGGTTATGGTGTGGTGGTATTATTCAGTAACAGTATGGTGGTATTATTCAGTCACTATGTGGTTATGGTATGGAGGTATTATTCAGTAACAGTATGGGGGTATTATTCAGTCACTATGTGGTTATGGTGTGGTGGTATTCAGTAACAGTATGGGGGTATTATTCAGTCACTATGTGGTTATGGTGTGGTGGTATTCAGTAACAGTATGGGGGTATTATTAATTCATTATGTGGTTATGGTGTGGTGGTATTATTCAGTAACAGTATGGGGGTATTATTCAGTCACTATGTGGTTATGGTGTGGTGGTATTCAGTAACAGTATGGGGGTATTATTCAGTCACTATGTGGTTATGGTGTGGTGGTATTCAGTAACAGTATGGGGGTATTATTCAGTCACTATGTGGTTATGGTGTGGTGGTATTCAGTAACAGTATGGGGGTATTATTCAGTCACTATGTGGTTATGGTGTGGAGGTATTATTCAGTAACAGTATGGCGGTATTATTCAGTCACTATGTGGTTATGGTTTGGAGGTATTATTCAGTAACAGTATGGGGGTATTATTAATTCACTATGTGGTTATGGTGTGGTGGTATTATTCAGTAACAGTATGGGGGTATTATTCAGTCACTATGTGGTTATGGTGTGGTGGTATTATTCAGTAACAGTATGGGGGTATTATTCAGTCACTGGTTATGATGTGGCGGTATTATTCAGTAACAGTATGGTGGTATTATTCAGTCACAATCTGGTTATGGTGGGGCGGTATTATTTTGGCCTTATATTGTGTTATTATTGGTAATATTGGTCTTATAATAGTGAGTTGTGTTCAGTAACACTATGGGGGTATTATTTCATCTAGTATAGTGGTATGATTTAATAACTGGTATATGTATATAGATAATTGTTTTGTGTGAGAGGGGGGACGTATGCTTTGGGGCTTACAACACTCCTGGATGCGCTAGAAATCACATCGCCTTCTGAATTGACAGCATTATTGATACAGTAATTCAGCATTCGGGGCCCCACTTTTACTTGGGCACCAGTATTATACATGGCACATGGTAGGTAGTTGTATAAACTAATTTTGCATGGAGAAAAGAAAGTGACCACTGCTGTGCACACCATTCATGCAAAGGCTCTGATAGTGTTCAGGGGCATAGCTATAGGGGGTCCACAGGAAGTAGTCGCACCCAGGCCCCTCTGCCACATAAGTAGACACCATTATTTTAAATTTCTCATGTTAGGTGGTGCCCCTGGTACATATTTTGGACTGTGGCCCAGTGGCTTTAACTTAAGCCTCTGAGAGTAGTTGTCAAGTTTTCAGCCCCATCCAGTTATAGTAGTTCTCCCCTTTTATACAATCCCTACAACGTCACTTGACAATAAGTTGATCACAAAGTGACCTCCTGCTGGGACCCCCAGCGATCAGCTGTAATCTTTGGAGAAACCTGGTTGTAAGTGTTCAGTTTCTCTGCAGCGCCACCACAGGAGAAACTAAGCATTACACAGTGTCCATTCACATCAATAGGTTGTCTGCGTAATGCAGGACAGTACAGGTCCTCTCTACTCTGGCCAAGAAATGAGGATCCTGAACATAAGACCCGCATTTATTAGCTCACAATTTCCTAATAGGGTGTATGAAACTGGGCTTTCTAAAGAAACACTCCAGGGTAAACCGATACACTTTGTTATGAGGTTTAACGAACACCATAAAGAGAATCCCTGTGTCATGCTCCACTCCCTCAGGGCATAACACAGTGGATCAGGTTTCCCAGAGTGTTCCTTTAAAGGGGGGGTTTATGGAATATACGCAGGAGAATTGAAAACGGTGATCCCAGCCGGCCGCTGAATCTCGGCGGATAATGACTGGAGAGGTGGCCATTCTTGCTCCGCTGTTTCAGTATCTCCCACAGAAGTGAATGGAGAGAGCTGCGCGCATGCACGGCCCCTCTCTCCATTCATTCTCCGTCTGGATGCAGAGGCCGTGGATATTCCTGTTAATATGCCAAGAATGTCTGAGATAGGAATACCCCTTTAAGCCACTAGCCATGGTGGATGCTGATCTGCTATTTATGACCTTTATTATCAATTGCATTTTAGCTCTACTCCATTAGGACCAGGGGCAGATTGGGAGCTTAAAGTGGCCCTGGAAAAAAATCTAAAAGTGGCCTCATGTTGTGGGTGGGGCCAGCACAAGTAGGCGGAGTCAGCAAACCGTTCAATGGGCCATATGTAGTTGATACTGCACTTTAAGTGCTGATGCCCCCTATAACTTCTGAAGTTACAGAAACAGCGTAGCTCGCTGACATTGCGGCTCCAGCACTGGACACCGGAAACGTAAGTATAAGAATTTCTTTGCTTTTTTATGTGTTACTAATTATTAATTTTTTTGTGTTTTTTTACAGGTTAGGTGGCTAAACTACTTCGGATTCGAGGACTACTTACGGCGTCTTTTTTAATTCTCAATAAAGTGGTTAACAAGCGTTGTGTCTGTTTTTTATTTCAATAAAATATTTTTTTTAGCGTTCATTACTAAGGCGGGGCTTAGTGTTAGCCGGTGGAAAGGCCAACACTAACCCCCATTATTACCCCAGTATCCACCGCTGCCAGGTGTACTGGGAAGAGCCGGGTATGATCCAGTACCTAACCATCTACAGTGATGGTCGGGCACTGGCGTGGGCCGCAGGCTAGTGTTAGAAGGCTGGAAAAGCCCAAAAATCGTGGCCCTTCCCACCCTGGTAAAGCTAGCCTGCTGCTATGTTGTATCTGGCTAGTTCTGAAAAATGGGGTTGACCCCATGTCATTTTTTTCTGATTATACATTTACATACATTTTTCATAGCCAGCCAGATACAACGCAGCAGCAGGCTAGCATTACCATGGTGTTTGGGCTTTCCCAGCCTAATAATACCAGCATGCGGCCGCCCCATTACACAACCATCACTACAGATGGTCGGGTACTGGATCGTACACAGCTCTTTTGGTACCCCTGGTGGCGATGGGTACCGGGGTAATAATGGAGGGGTGTTAGTGTTAGCCTCTGCACCAGCTAACACTAAGCCCTACTTAGTAATGGATGCGGTCAATGACACAGCGACCATTACTAAGGCGGTAGTAATATAGTTAAAAACAGAGAGATATAAAAAAAAAACACATTTTATTGAAATAAAAAACACCCACACAACCCTCGTTAACCATTTCATTGTGAATAGAAAAAACGCCGCCTTTGAAGTAGTCCAACAACTCAACCAGTCAAAAAACACAAAAAAGAAATAATCAGTAACACATAAAAGCAAAACAATTATTAGGGCATGGCCCCACGTGGCGGTTTTCCTCCGCAACTGTCCGCATCAATGCCGCACAGAATCTGCGTTGCAGATTCTGTGGCGGATCTGCCCAAAATGTGCAGTAAATTGATGCGGACTAGCTGCTGCGTATTGCGGTGAAAGTGCTTCCCTTCTCTCTATCAGTGCAGGATAGAGAGAAGGGACAGCACTTTCCCTAGTGAAAGTAAAAGAATTTCATACTTACCGGCCGTTGTCTTGGTGACGCGTCCCTCTTTCGGCATCCAGCCCGACCTCCCTGGATGACGCGGCAGTCCATGTGACCGCTGCAGCCTGTGATTGGCCTGTGATTGGCTGCAGCCTGTGATTGGCCTGTGATTGGCTGCAGCCGTCACTTAGACTGAAACGTCATCCTGGGAAGCTGGACTGGAGAAAGAAGCAGGGAGTTCTCGGTAAGTATGAACTTCTATTTTTTTTTACAGGTTGCTGTATATTGGGATCGGTAGTCACTGTCCAGGGTGCTGAAACAGTTACTGCCGATCGCTTAACTCTTTCAGCACCCTGGACAGTGACTATTTACTGACGTCGCCTAGCAACGCTCCCGTAATTCCGGGAGCCCCATTGACTTCCTCAGTCTGGCTGTAGACCTAGAAATACATAGGTCCAGCCAGAATGAAGAAATGTCATGTTAAAAAACCAATACGCTCCGCAGCACACATAACATGTGCATGACATCTGCGGACTTCAATGGAGATTCTAAATTCCGCAATGAAGTCAATGGAGAACTTCCGCAATGAGTCCGCAACCAGTCCGCCACTGCTCCGCAACATCCATTGTATGCTGCGGACACCAAATTCCGCACCGCAGCCTATGCTCCGCAGCGGAATTTTCAGCCTCGTCTAAACGAAGCCTACTAAAAAGAAGTGGAAGGCAATGGAGAAACGGGTCCGCTGCGGATTAACGCTGCGGAGTGTCCGCAGCGGAATTCAAGAGCAATTCCGCCACGTGGGGCTTTGCCCTTATACTTCCCTGTCCTGGAGCGATGGGAAACTTCTGACATCACTGCCCATATATGGATAGTGATGTCAGGAGCAGCGCTAGAGTCCCCGAGCAGAGTGCTAGTGCAGGCTCTGACCCGGGACTACGGTCCAGGGAAAGCTCCTGACGTCACTGTCTATATATGGACAGTCATGTCATCTCACTGAGCTACGCTGCTTCCATAATTCCCATAGTAGTGAATAGCAGTTACGGAAGCAACATAGCATGCGCGCTACGCTTTTTCCGTAACTACTATTCAGTTCTATGGGACTTACACAAACAACGTAGCTCAGCGAGTTACGCTGATTTCATAACTCCCGACCATATAGTCAGGAAGTGGCCGGTGGCCTGTGTACTATCCGTATATAGATATATGCCTGGACATTAAAGTTTAACTCCTTAATGACCGCCCACCGTCTTTTGACGGCAGGCGGTGCATGTCCTTTGTCTACAGCGACGTATTTTGGAGTCACTGTAGAAGAGGCTGATGAGCTCTCCTGTGTAACTTACAGCTCCTGATCTTAGAGAAGCCTCCTGAACACAGCTGGGAAAACATTCGGACAAGATCAAAGGGAACTCCCCGCTTTGATCTCGTCATCGGAAACCTGGTGGCAGGATCAAACACCAGGGAATCCCTCTGCAGTCAGCCCTGGGGACCTACAAGGACCCCAGGGCTGTCTGTTCCATTTGCTTGCTATTCGGGCAGACTATGTGCTGCCCGATCAGCAGCCTGTGTCATAGTGACACAGTGTAATGTATTAGCATACAGGAGTATGCTAATACATTACAAGTAAAAAATAACGTTAGAAATAAAGTTATCCCATAATGGGATTTTAAAAAAAGTAACAAAGAAATAAATAAATAATAATTTAAAAAAAGTAAAAATAAATAAATAATTATTTTGAATAAAATATATTTTGTTGCCCCGACATTAAAAACAAAAAACCTACATATATTAGGCATCTAAACAACTGCAATAAGATGAAGAATTAATCTAATGGGTTATTTAGTGTGAAACCTAAACGGAATAAAAAATAAAGAAAACCTATGCCGAGAATCGTTTTTTCTTATATTCACGCCGTAAAAATAATAATTTTCTACCTCCAAACTAAAGTAATGTTAAATAAAAACAAAATACACACATTTTTTTACAATAATCATTAAAATAAGTCTCGATACATAAAATATACACATTCAGTATCGTCGCAACCGTAATAACACATTATTAGCGTCATTCATGTTTACGCGGTTATAAAATAAAATAAAATCTGCTTTCTATCACTTATTAATGTGAGGCGCGAGGTGTGATGATGAATTTTGAACCTCCATGTGCCTCACATTAATAGTAATTAACCCCATCATGTACCTCAAAAAATTAACCCAATGTTGTCCATTATGACTGAGGAGCATGATGGGGTTAATTACTATTAATGTGAGGCACATGGAGGTTCAAAATTCATCATCACACCTCGTGCCTCACATCAGAAAATGGAAGAACTTTTTTTTATTATTATTGCTGGCAAAAGTATCGTTTTAGTATCGAGAATCGCAATCTAAACGAAGTATCGGTATCAAAGTCCAAATTCTGGTATCGTCGCATCCCTAATATATATATATATATATATAAACACACACATACACACATATACTCCTGTCTGCTGTGTAAATAGCTGGGGCCAAACATGATGTTCTCCTCACAGGCAGCGTGTGGCTGGCGGCATTATATGACGTCACATGTGACGTATAATGCAGCCGCCCGGGGCGAACGCGCTCTGCCTGTGCAGGAGACCGCAGTGCACACACCGCTCCCGTCCCCTGCGCTGCTCCTGCTGATTAATACATGTTACAGGCCTCACTGGCCCCGGCCAAGCCCGCTCCTGGTTCAGTACCTACATACCGTACAGTAGAGCAGCCCCTGCTCAGTGGAGTGGCCGGCCCACTGGGAAAATCCCCGGCAACCTACATGGCCAATCCGCCCCTGATTAGGACCCAGCTATGGTCAGTGACTCCAACGTAACTGCATTGCCTATTGGAGTCTGAGGTAGTCTGAAATCCACCTACTGTTTAATCAGCGGCTTAAACGGCTACTCTGCCTACCCCCCTGCTTTACACTGCAGATCTGCTTTTTCAGATTGGCTGCTGCATATAAGCACAAGCTCAGCAGGAAATCGGTGCATGGAGAACCCCTTATCCCAATGTCCCAGGAAGCAGTCGCTGATGAGAGGGTGTGAACCATGGACTGCTTTAACATTCACCCCCCCCCCCCCATATAGAATGCAGCATACTGATTGATAACCAGGTTTTATTACCATGTACTATTTTATCTGTCCTCCCATAATCCCCCGCACAGCAGCCCAGTTCCAGACACTCTCCTCTCTGGACTGCACCTACAGCACTCTTCATCCGGATACTCTCTGCTCACGAATAGAATGCAATAATTACAGTGAAGACTGACACAGCAGACAAAATGGAGTGGGTGGGGTTACTTTGCATTAGGAAGAAAGTTTATATGCCATTTGGGATCTGTGGAAAACCATATGACAACCCTCACTGGAATTTAATGGCTTCCATTAGTGGTGGTCACCGAGCACCCATATGGTGGACTGCGATAACGCAAGATCTCAGTTATCCGAGGCATCTCCCTACGGAAACTGTGTTAGTAGCAAGAGCTTGAACGTTTAAACTAATGTCATTTTATGAGCACAAAAATCCAATCTATTGTTCTCTGTTATCAGCCTTTTCAGACTAGGACGAGGCTTCAATGGGATTACGGACAGGAAATCCAGAAAAATACCTGCCCCCTCCCTCTATGATCTCTACTTATCCCCAGTGCTGAGAATATCTGTATACATAGGTGTGAATGAATGGGGTTAGTACGCCTTTAAAGGGACTCTCTTAGGACTGTGTCTCTTTAATACAAATGAGTCTTAATCTCCCCAAAGGGGGTGAAAAGATTCTGTTATATTCATTGTATCCCATGAGAGGATGGGAGAATGGAACTTTCATGGAATCCTGAACACGAACATTGGTTACCATGACAACGGGAAGACGCACCAATGACTGACAAGTGACAACCCGAGAGGACCGGCATGCTATATAAATAGGGAGAGCCCCGTTCCCTGGCAGAAAATGAGCAGAGGGGAAGTGTCAGGATGGAGAGGGGCATTCTCCTTGTCCTAGGAGGGACGTGCTTGGCCCTGACCCTGGTACCATTGAATTTTATTGCAGCGGAAGCAGGTAAGAGAATTGTACTCCTTCCTTATCATATGGCTTGGGGAACTAGAAGTCTCAGCAATCCAAGGCAATGGTCCCGACTCAGTCACATGCCATTTGGACTGTTCTATAACCACGTAATGTTTTATTCATGTGAATAACTTTGTAAAAAATAAATAAATAGGTTGATATATATAGTTAAAGCAATTAAAAATTATTCTGTTTTTGGTTAAAAAAACACATTATTTTTGTTTAGATTTTTTTAACTAAGAATTTTTTGTTTCTTTTCGAATCAGGTTTTTTACTTTTTTCTGTTTTTTTTTTTAATAAATATTTCTTTAAAGTGTTTTTGTTTTATTAGATGTTTTACTTGTTTTCTGTTTTTTATTAATATTTTTTTAAGTTTGAAGCAATCGAAGATTATTCTCGGTTTGTGGTTTAAATAAAAAATTTTGTATTGATTTTTTCTACTTCCTTTTTTGTAATCTTGTTTTCTTTTTTTATAAAAATTTTTGTACCTTACCTTATTTTTTTCAGCTATTTTTTTTCTCATTTTTTTAATATTAGAAATATTTCTTTACTTTTTCATGTTTATAAATATTTTTTCTGTTCTATTTGAAATCGGTATGTTCTTTTTATTAATTTGCCTTAGTCATTACGTGTATATATATATATATATATATATATACACACACACACACACACACACACACACACACACACACACACACACAGAATTCAAAGGCTCATATACATATATATTTATCTCAGAAAATGTGCCCAATTTTTTCTTTTTTAGACTGTTGCAATATTATAATGTAATGTATCATTTTACATATATATATATATATATATGCGGTAAATAAAAAAATAAAATGGTGTAGATGTACGACAGGCCAGACCTCCCGTGTGACAATTTGGAAAAACGTAACTATCAGTCCCTCACACCGGTCCCTGTGGGGCTCACATATCGATTATCATTAGATAATGCCTGTTTTGGTGGCGCACTGTTTTCACTCTCTTTGGCAGGGAAGGAGTTAAGAGGAGGGTTAATCCCATCACCAGCGCATTGTGCCATCCTTCCGCCAGTCTGAATGGAATCTTAGGACAGGCCTGATGGGCGGCTACAAAGTTTGTGTTGCCTTCTGTGAATAGATCCTGAATAAGTCTTTGTACGATGTCCAGTTGACTCCTAAAGCCAAATTGTAAAGGAGCGGAACAAGGGGAGAGGAGTGGTGGGCAGGGGGAGGGGGGGGGGGGGGGGTGCCCGTTCCACCACCACCACGGAGATGGACTGATTGAATGAATTCGGTAACTGGGTTGGAAATCTCTTTTGTGCTGTCACTTACGAGATGTAAATGAGTTTCTGGCAGAGACGGAGCTGAGAGAGGATTGTGCGGCCGGAGATATTCAGCCCTGGGAACATAGTGGTGACGGGGCGGCTTCCTCCTTTTTAGAGGGCAGTAGAAGGGGCATGGAGTCTAAAAATAATCAGTTGTCTCATTTCTAGGTATATGCAGTAGGGATTATTTTGTCTGTCTGAATACGGTCTGAGAAAAGGCAGACTATAATGATCCTCAATGAGAAGACCGACAAGAGGTCAGTGGTTGATCGGCTGAGAGGGATCAACTGATCGGCTCACCCACACCAATAAGGAGTATGGGGGAGGGGGCATTTATTGGCTAGCGATTAGCATAGCACTTTTGGGGTATCTTATAAACTCTAAACAATGAATGATGTCATTTAACCCTATAACTGTCTGACATGTAACCAGCCTGCGGCTCTCTAGTTGTTGCAGAACTACAACTCCCAGCGTGCCCTGACATCCATACTAATAAACCTGTGTTCCAGGTCTAACACTAGTTTTGCCCAAGGAACCCTAAAAAAAGGTCCAGAACCAGACAAGGAACCCTTACCTTATAGTCATCTCCAAGACCCCTATTTTGCGGTGGTACCGGCAGCGTACATGGTCACTATATGGCCTATGTTATTACCATGGGGCAAAATATATAGCACAGGGCAGGACGCTTCTTGCAGGTTATGTGTTTCCCGAGGCAGCTGTGGGTTACTTGGATAAGGAACAACACACCAGAAACCTATCTGATAAACGAGGTAAACAGAGTAAACCAGGGGCGTACACAGGAATTTGTCAGGGGTGGGAGTTTTATGGGTAAGGTTATGCATATACATCGTGCACACTCATCTACACATACTTTATAGACACAGTCAGTGCTCATAATAAAGTGAATAAAAGATAACCGCCATACAGAGCACATAGACAAAGCTGCCACACTGTACACATAACTTATGCCACTATACAGTGCTGCCATACTGTACACATAACTAATGCCACTATACAGTGCTGCCCTACTGTACACATAACTAATGCCATTATACAGTGCTGCCCTACTGTACACATAACTAATGCCACCATACAGTGCTGCCCTACTGTACACATAACTAATGCCACCATACAGTGCTGCCCTACTGTACACATAACTAATGCCACCATACAGTGCTGCCCTACTGTACACATAACTAATGCCACCATACAGTGCTGCCCTACTGTACACATAACTAATGCCACCATACAGTGCTGCCCTACTGTACACATAACTAATGCCACCATACAGTGCTGCCCTACTGTACACATAACTAATGCCACTATACAGTGCTGCCCTACTGTACACATAACTAATGCCACCATACAGTGCTGCCCTACTGTACACATAACCAATGCCACCATACAGTGCTGCCCTACTGTACACATAACCGATGCCACCATACAGTGCTGCCCTACTGTACACATAACCGATGCCACCATACAGTGCTGCCCTACTGTACACATAACCGATGCCACCATACAGTGCTGCCCTACTGTACACATAACCGATGCCACCATACAGTGCTGCCCTACTGTACACATAACCGATGCCACCACAGTGCTGCCCTACTGTACACAACTAATGCCACCATACAGTGCTGCCCTACTGTACACATAACCGATGCCACCATACAGTGCTGCCCTACTGTACACATAACCGATGCCACCATACAGTGCTGCCCTACTGTACACAACTAATGCCACCATACAGTGCTGCCCTACTGTACACATAACTAATGCCACCATACAGTGCTGCCCTACTGTACACATAACTAATGCCACCATACAGTGCTGCCCTACTGTACACATAACTAATGCCACTATACAGTGCTGCCCTACTGTACACATAACTAATGCCACCATACAGTGCTGCCCTACTGTACACATAACTAATGCCACCATACAGTGCTGCCCTACTGTACACAACTAATGCCACCATACAGTGCTGCCCTACTGTACACATAACTAATGCCACCATACAGTGCTGCCCTACTGTACACATAACTAATGCCACTATACAGTGCTGCCCTACTGTACACATAACTAATGCCACCATACAGTGCTGCCCTACTGTACACATAACTAATGCCACTATACAGTGCTGCCCTACTGTACACATAACTAATGCCACTATACAGTGCTGCCCTACTGTACACATAACTAATGCCACTATACAGTGCTGCCCTACTGTACACATAACTAATGCCACCATACAGTGCTGCCCTACTGTACACAACCAATGCCACCATACAGTGCTGCCCTACTGTACACATAACTAATGCCACCATACAGTGCTGCCCTACTGTACACATAACTAATGCCACCATACAGTGCTGCCCTACTGTACACAACTAATGCCACTATACAGTACTATAGTACAGTATGGCTTCCGTTTGTCTCTTGTGCACTGGACCCATCATTTTGCCGGAAGTAATAGTGTAGTCGTCTATGCTATTTCTTCTCTGTTGCTTCTGGCAAAACGACGGGTCCAATGCACAAAAGAGACAAACGGAAATCATGGGCATCGGCTCCGTCACCATTGAAATCAATGGTGATGGAAACGCAAACCTCTGGTTTCCATCGGTGTCAGTTTGTGGCTGCTCAGGGTCCGGTTCTGATGGAAAGCTCCAATGGAACACCAGAACGGGACCCCAACGCAGATGTGAATGAAGGTGGTCAGCACATATATATTCCGCATCTTTGTAATATATTGTGATAACATTTTGGGCTGTTTTCATTTACTTTTTCAGTTCATTTAGTATTCCAAAAAATAAACAAATCATCCATTGCTTACTGGAAACCATCAAAAAGCAGGAGCTAGTTGCTGCTCACAGATCTGATTATGACTGTATATAGCTTATCTTAATAGCATATGGATACTGCTGGTCATTAACACATTCTTATCCAAATAATCTCTAGTGAGCACTGCATCCCCTTTATTATTGACTCAGGCACAGCACCATACATTCAGTTGTGGTTGTGCCTGGTACTGCAGCTCAGTCCCACACACTTGAATGGGACAGAGCTGCTGTGAGCTACAGTACCTTCAAGGGGTTTTCTATTTTGGACTACCCCTTGCTGTGTATCACACCATTCGGAACAACCGCCATTACCTAATGTTATGAACTACTCACAGTGTGAAAACATTTTTATAGGACCACTCCAGGCAAAATTGATACACTGTGTAATGCATAGTGCAAGGACTGAGGGGGCGGAGCATGACACAAGGATTCTCTCTTTGATGGTCTTTGAATTCCTGTGCCATGTGACACCCACTTAGGGCCTGCAATAGGCATAATATGTTGTATCCGTTTTGCCTGGAGTGTACCTTTTATTAATACCGATAGGGTTTGTTTTTGGGGTGGCAATCTGAGAAATTGCCCTGCACCCTGTTTTGTAGGGACCCCGAAGGATGGAAACCCCAGGAGCAAACTAAAACCAGCCTCATTTAGCCGTATATTGTGGTATTATTCAGGAATTTAATTGTAGTATTATTTGGAACTATATGGCAGTATTATATGGCCTCTTGAAGGGACAATTATTTGGAAAGTGCATGTTACTTGGGCAGTATATGGTGGTATTATGTGGACTGCATTTGGAGTATTATTTTTGTACTATATGGCAATATTATCAGATCTCTTATTTGGGTACTTCACACTATTTGGCACTATATGGTGGTATTATTAGGGATTGATATGGGTATTGTCTTGGCACAATGATAAGGTCTCTTTAAGGGAGTATTAGTTGGCTACTGCATATTATTTTAGCACTATATGGTAAATTATGTGGACTTTGTATAGAGTATTAACTTGGCACTATATGGCGGTATTACAGGGATAACTTGGTACAAAATAAACTATAAATAGCCAATGGGGGGTCCCCACTTGTTGGGCTCCATTCTCTATTTAACTGGCCCCGATCACCCACCGTGGCTCTTGGCCTCCTGGTAGGCCATCCTTACTTTCTTAGGTGGTTTATGGAAGGGTAATTCCTTTAAAGGCACAGAACCTAAATATTTTCTTCCTCCTGCAGCTCACAAATCCGATGCAGGCAGTGATGCAGGAACCACTCTCATTAATCATTCCTCCATGGTCATCCAACGCTTGCAGGAGCTGCTCCAGAACGGCAACTCCAGTGACAGCACTTTACGTATACGCACCACCAACTCGGATGAGGTAAAGATCATCCACACTCATCAGCTGCTGCTTATCCTACAAAGTGATGTCTTTGAAGCACTCTTAGGGAACCAAAGTGTGGTGACCCTACTAGAGCCGCCGGAATCTGCTGTTCTTTTTGAGAAATTCATAAGGTAAATTTTTAAGTACTTTAATAAAATATATACAGTGATAAATTGAAACTACTATGGGAACAAAGAGACGGAAACCATCAACAAGCTGCTGTTGACAGATCAGATTCTTATTTAGTCTCTCAATGTGGTAATTTGAGTCTATGAGGGTATGTTCACATGGTCAGTATTTGCCTATGGCAAATCCAACGTGTATTTTACAAGAGGCTGACACTTGGATTTTTGTTGCAGATGTGCTGCGGATCCGACAACTATTGGCCCCATTGTTATTTAATGGGCTAATCCGTGGCTTTTCCGTGCGGTAAATTGAGCATGCTGCAAATTCTGCACAGATTTTTCTGCTGAATGTGAATGGGGAATTAAACACTATTCACTAGCATTGAATTTCGAATGCGAGTGGATTTAATGAGGGTTTAGGTGTGGAATCTGCAACTAAATCCTGAACATGTGAATCCAGCCTAAAAATGTTTTGCTATGAATAGACAGTCTGATTAGCTCATTAGCAGGGGTCGGATTGACATTATACGACCTCCTCTACACATAAAATACCTAATACGGGTTTCAGATATTGATATGTTAAAGGGGTTCTCCGTTTTGGACAATCCCTACTTGTTAGAAGGTTCGCTCGACAATAAGCAGATGGCAAAGTGTCCTCCTGTTGGGACCCAAATTGATCTGTTGTAAGTTTTTTGAAAACCTGTCAGTAAGTGATCAGTTTGCCTACAGCACCACTACAGGTGAAACCAAGTATTACACATTGCCCATACAAATCAATGGGTTGTCTGTGTAATGCAGGACAGAAAAGGTCCTCCAGAGCGAGAGATGCTCCTTTTAACGGTTCTCCACTCTGGCCAAGAGATGAGGATCTTGAACAGAGGACCCCCTTTGCTAACTCAAAATTCCATAAAAGGCTGTTTTCAAATGGAGTTTTCTAAACTGGACAACCCCTTTAAGTAGACAAATTGGATTTTCATGTCTTAATGAGCCAGGCCGTCCTATGTAGTCACACAAGCCATATATTTTTTAATGAAAATAAAGCCATAATAGGATCCATCAATAGGATCCACAATACTTGCTGATGGTTTCCAGGCCCCAACTAATAAACTCTATGTTAATCTACCTGAGAGAGGACAGTCAACAGTAAATCGTGATAAGCTAGAATAAAGGTAACACACGTGTTCATGTCTCTCTTTTAGGTATTTTTATTGTGGAGAAATCTCAGTCCAGTTAAATCAAGCCATACCACTGCATCGTTTGGCCAGCAAGTACCACGTCTCAGCGCTACAGAAAGGTGTCGCAGATTATATGAAAACCCATCTTGCCAGTGAGTCATCTCAAGGCCACGTAGTAAGTTGGTACCATTACGCGTTAGGGATTGATGATGAAACATTGCAGGAAAGCTGCCTGAAGTTTTTGGCCTGGAACCTTTCCACTGTGATGAGTAGCAACGAGTGGGTGACCGTGAGCGATGACCTCATTGTTTCCCTTCTACAAAGATCTGACTTGGTGTTGCAAAGCGAGTTAGAATTATATGCTTCTGTTGAAGAATGGGTGAATAGGAACAACCCAGAGGTTTCCATAATTGAGAAGGTTCTGAGGTCTATCAGGTACCCCATGATTCCTCCAAGTCAACTTTTTCAAATTCAGAAGCAGTCAATGTTGTTGACGTCCTACCAAAAGGTTGTCCAGGATCTCCTGTTTCAAGCCTTCCAGTTTCACTCCGCTTCCCCTCTACATCTTGCAAAGTATTTTGATGTCAACTGTAGCATGTTCATTCCTCGGAATTATCTATCCTCATCCTGGGGCTCCCAATGGATCATTAACAACCCTGCCAGGGACGATCGAAGCCTCAGCTTTCAAACTCAACTAGGCCCAAGCAATCATGACACCAGTAAGAAAATTACCTGGAATGCACTCTTCTCTCCACGTTGGCTTCCAGTCAGCCTCCGACCGGTCTACTCAGAGTCCGTGTCTAGTGCTTCTCAATCAAACCGTCTAGAAGAGGGAAGGCCACGGCTGGTGGTCACATCTGCCATGAGTGGAATAGATTTTGCTGGAGTGACTTTCCAGAAAACTGTACTGGTTGGAGTAAGAAGACATCAAGGCAAGGTATTTGTCAAGCACGTCTACAGTGTCCACCAGAGCACCGATGAAGTGTCGGACTTCTTGGCTCATGCTGATCTGCAGAAACGGACCTCAGAGTATCTGATCGACAACTCCCTTCATTTCCATATTATCATCAAGCCTATATACCATTCTTTAATCAAGGCCAAGTGATATGGATTTTTGATAGTAATCACCTAATCTCGGGCAATGATGCTCAGTGCAGAACCCAGACATTACCATGGACCTTTCCTTTTACAAAAACTTGGATCTCTCTCCAACATGGTTGACTAAGATCTACTCTATTTAATCCACACCTCAGCATCACCAGGTCTCAACTGCATTGATTTCTGAAGTTGCCACCACTATACAGACTCCAGTTGATCTTGGACCAAACACTGCGAGGTGTACATCTAAGATATATTGTGTTGGATTTTAACCAACTATATTGTGGAGCTACCCAACTGCTTAATACAGTTGTGGTAAAAATGATAGATGTTTTAAGGTTCACATACCCTTCCACGTGTTTGGTCTGGCCCGATTACACCAGTGAATTTAGTGCACCTACTTACTGCCATTGAAAAATGTTTTTGGTGGGAAGAGCTGAGACCTCCACCGAGTCATAGGACGGCATGAACCATAGTCTTTTAACAGTCCCATAGATTTCAATGGGAGATGATCTTCATTCAGAGCTATAAACATTTCCGGGTGAAGCCAACAGAAATCAAAAGTGGCACGGCACTCACCAGAGCACCATAGCTCCTGTATCCTACTGATCAGTGGAGGCCTCAGCTCATAGACCCTCACCGATATGACATGTCAGATGATGTATAAAGGTACATTTTTAAGATAAAAGGATAAAATGTTGGCCTATAGACCAGTGGTCTCCAACCGGTGGCCCTCAAACTGTTGCGAAACTACAAATATCAGCCTGTCCTGACAGCAACAGTCTGTCAGGGCAGGCTGGGAGTTGTGGTTTTGCTACAGATGGAGAGCTACAGGTTGGAGGTCAGGGCATTCTTGGAGTTGCAATTTTGCAATGGCTGGAGAGTCGCAGGTCTGCTGTAGACCAATTATTTTAATATGATATTGCTTTAAGTTCCCTTGATACAGACACTGAACCAGAAGGGGCTGCTGTGAAGTATGAGGACTTGCTGCCTCAGAATACCAGCCAGCAGAAGCTCAGCAAAAAATGCAGCCTGGACTCCAATGATGTCATTGAGATTATTTTATTCCAATTTAATTTATATAAAAAGACAGTCAACAAAAAAAATCAGTACAAAGAATACAAAGTTCTGATCCAGACACTGAAGAAAAAAAAACAAAACTTTTGGAACCCTTTTGTCTCCTCGCACTAGAGAGGACAATAAAAGTGCTCGACATGTAAGGATGTTCGGTCTTGGATAATGTAGTTCCTGTTTATGGGTTTTAATGGGTTTATAATAAAACGCATTGGTTTACAATGGTGTGAAATTCTTTAACATAATAATTTAGAGTTTAATACATTTTAATAAATAATTTCCCTGGTGGTCTAGTGGAGCTTAGAGGTTAATATTAATATCATTTATGGTGAAAAAGTTAATCTTAAAGGGGTTAATGTGGTGAAGAAGTTGATGTCCTGGTGGAACCAGTACACTAGTGTATTACACAGTGAGGACGGACAGCGGGGTGTTCCAGCAGTAGGACTAAACTGGAAACCAATTAGTATCTTGGTGTAAGGGGGTTAGGGGTTAATATTAAAACCACAGTTTGTCTAGCTTGATGTACAGCCTAAACCATAATATCCCTGTGGATATCGGTGGTTTAGGGATTCATATGAATACTCCTGGTGGTGTAGGGTGGTTTAAAGGACCACATGGACATTTTTTGTGGATTTGGGATTGAGATTTTTGTCACAAAGTTGTATTGGAAGTTCTTATTGATAAACCATACCAATTGGAGTACATGCCACCATATTAAGATGTTTGGCCCCTTCCTAGGCCAAAAATGTATCAGCTGGCCACTTGTATACCTTCATACCCAGGCATTAATAGGGTGGTTTAGGGTTTATAATCCATAAAATCCCTGGTGGTATAGGTTGGTTTAAAGGTAAATATTAATATCCCTGGTGGTTTAGGGGCAAATTCATTATTTCCCCAGTGGCCTAGGGTGGTTTAGGAACTAATATGAATATCCTTGATAGTTTAGGGTGGTTTAGGGGCTAATCCTTAATGTCCCTGGTGGCCTAGGGTGGTTTAGGGGCTAATTCATAATTTCCCTGGTGGCCTAGGGTGGTTTAGGGGCCAATTCATCATTTCCCTGGTGGGCCAGGGTGGTTTAGGGGCCAATTCTTCATTTCCCTAGTGGCCTAGGATGGTTTAGGGGCTAATTCATAATTTCCCTGGTGGCCTAGGGTGGTTTAGGGGCCAATTCATCATTTCCCCGGTGGCCGTGTGTGGTTTAGGGGCCAATTCACCATTTCCCTGGTGGCCTAGGGTGGTTTGGGAACGAATATTAATATCCTTGGTAGTATAGGGTGGTTTAGGGGCTAATCCTAAAATGTCCCTTGTGGTTTAGGCCTGGGATTTAGGGTACAGGCTCCAGGTGACCAGGCCTAACAATGCCAATTCTGACATTGTATTGTAAGTCCTCATTGTCACACCATACCTAAAGCAGTACATGCCACCATAGCCCTTTTCCCCGGCACATATTCACCAGCTTTCCACTTAAAAACCTTCATCTTTAATTTCAATGACGCAACAGGTGTATGTAAAAAAGACCAAAAATAAATAGACTGTATAGGAGTGAATTCAACCTCCCGATTATTATTGTAAATCATTGTTTCAGTGTCGACATATAGAAACTTTGACTTAACAGTAGACGTTTCACAGCAAAGTTATAGTTAATTTGCATAGTACCAAGGTTTCATAGACCCTGTAGAGGTATCCAGCCCATTTAATGGTTGCCCACACTATACACAATAGTTTAATTGTCATCTCCTCAGGCCTCAGCCCATTGCATATATGAGATGAAATGCTCAACAGCATCATCTTGAGATCGCGTGCTCGCCAACACATTGGCACGGAGAAGGAAAAAGTTGCTTCTTGTGTTAATACCATAATGCCCATTAGTACTTGTGTCCAATGTATCCAATGTGCTGGATAGTTCCGAACTGACGGAATACAGCAATCCATGTGGAATAATCCAGGTCATAATACAAAAAAAAACAAAAAACGCACAAAGTTTACACTAAATCTACAAAAAACGAGAATTTGATAAATTGTAGAAGGTTTTTTGTGGGTTTTTTTAAATACATTTTTTACTTTGCCTGGAAACTATAGTGATATCCAATGAGAAGCAGGCACTCTATGGAACAGAATAGTCGGTCAATTCTACATAGCAGCAAGTAAGAGTCTCCACTGGTACCCAAGTGGCATTTGGGTATTTCGGAAATCTGTATCCCCATAGACAAGAGACGTAATACGGTTCTGCCAGGGTAAGGATTTATGAAAATACCTTTGTTGAATGCAAGATTTCCATACTGGTGAAAAAATGCCCATCTCTCACTTTAACCTTCGGCAAAGTTCACCAGTGGTCAAAAATTTCCAAAGCTGGTATATATTGGGGCAATGCTCATCGGTCCATTGGCCCTAGAGGAACGTTCCAACTTTTTTAATATTTCCGTACCCGTATCTCCTTTCCATTGATGCCACCAGCGTTTCCAGTGTTGTAGTTGAATCTTGGCCGCTGGTTGGTGGGAATTTGCTTCTTGGTATTGCCAGGCTGGTTGTGTTGGGATCCTGCTCCTTGATGGTCTCCAGCTTTAGCCATATTTCCTGCGTAGGTTACAAAGAATGTTGTGAGAATACATGGCATATTAATTGCATATGTCATTAACTTCTGATCAATGGGGGAAAACTGATGGGACCCTAATTATCTTAAGAATGGAGGCCTTCATACCAGGCAAAGAAAAGCCCAATTAAAGAGTACACACAAGACCTGTCTAGACCCCTCTCCACTAATCATGTTCTTCTTAAACCTTGCTGCCAGATCACACAAGTTCCATCTACTTGGACCCACGGGTAGCTGAGGGGGCCCACATATTGCCCTTTTGTGACAATGCAGAAGATGAAGACCAGTAGTGGACCCACAGATGAAGAAGTCAGTAGAGCACATTACTCTCCAATAAATTTTCTACCAATTGTTCGGCCAAGAGCTCTGGTTCATAGAGGGGAGTCCTGAGGGGGAGCCCACTCTATTACATCCATGTGCCCAAATACGGCAAAAGGACAGGTGTGTCCTTACGGGACAACCCCTTTAACGGACATTGTGTAGCTTGACACCGTGATGTAACTAGGGATAGATTAAATCGCTAAGGCACAACATGTAGATTTTTTAAGTCATTCAACGGCTTTCTTGTCATATTGAGTAGGAGTTCAGTCGGAGCCACCGCTTTCCCTGGGATGTCTCTATATGGACTTGATGTGACACCCACCAGCCTGGTTCTGAGGAAGCTTGACCTGTGCTATAGGCAACACAATTTTCCCGCGACTGTTGATGTTCTGAGGGATGTTACTCTGGATCTTGTGGTCCGAGTTGCTCTCGAGGGCTCGGTGTCGAGAAGGATGGTTCTTTGGTCGCACCAGCTACACAAACAAAAGCGGCAATAAGTTAAAAGGTCATGTGGTTGCAAAGTGGGAATTGCCCAAGGTCCTTATATCCTAGGAGGCCAGCTACAGGATGGGACGCTCAGAAGCAACTCAAATTTACCATTGACCCCTAGACCACCAGGGATTTGGCAAAAAATTTTTGCTCAAGGACCCTTTTCTATAAAAGCAGCACTGTCACTTCGGATGATAATTTGGGCTCGAAAGAGTAGGATTATTTTTGGTATCTGATTGGAATTGTTTAATATAGGAATTTTGTATGTCCTTACCCCTTGGCCAGTGACCTCAAATGACCTTGACCTCTTTTTTCTGCGCTTAACTTCTAACGACTCCTCCCTTTTCTCCAGTTTCTGCGCTCCTTTCTTTTGTGCTTGGTTCCAAAGTCCTGGTGAATCTCTCCGTTGGTTGCCTCCTCTTCCTACGGCTATTATCTCACCAGTGCTGGTGGAGAGGTTGTCTTCACTGGCTGCGTGGTGGAGTGGAGAACTTGGTATTTGCTGATCTCTGAAAGGATTGTCCTCACTCTCGCTCAGAGAATGGACCGACAAGTTGCTCCTCTCTTTCATAGGTTGAAGTAGTTGTGGGCGGTCATTTTCAATAACTCGGTAGCGTCTCCGGGCCGCCTTCACAGAAATGCTTTTAATGCTGCTTAGAATCTCCTTTTTCTCTGATTTAAAAAAAAAAAAAAATCTAAAAGTTTCATCAACAGGTCACCACCAAACACCCCCTCCTCCATCATCATGAAATCAAGAAAGCCATAGACATTGTCAGCTTTACATTTTTTTAAATCAAACAAGGTCTTGTAATATCCTAGAATTCGTACATCCCCGTGGCCATACCCAGAGGTTTAGTTTAAAGTTTTGCCCCCCAACCCGAAACGGTCACGTCATTTAGTAAACAACTGCCCTCTAATATGCCTGGCCACGTCTCTCGGCCGATGACGACATGTTCCAGCATTTCTTTTTGATTGGCGAGAGGAGGGTGGTAAGAGCTGCATGTGACGGCCAGAAAACAGAGACATGGATGGTGGGGAACTATTCACTGTCTGGTCACATCGAGGATACTTATGTCGTAACCCACAGAAAGGGGGAGACCAAGCTGAAATTTTAAGATTTCAACCTGGACCAGGTCATCAGTGGTCAATACAAGATGGTAGGTTACTATAAATGGCATCTGTTGAAGTTTTTGGTGGTAAGGTGGAGGGCTTGGGTCTAATAGGATCTCTAGCACTGGACACCAGAGGTATGTCTCGGGTCTTTTGCCTGGTGTATAGCGCATTGTGGGCCGAGTGGTTGCAGGAGTCACGTGTTCTTGTTACAGCGCCACACCTGTTTATGTGTTGTGTTTGGTTTTGGCAGCTCCATTAAAAGTAAATGAGCTGTAATACTACATACAACCTGTGGGCAGGAGTGGCACTGTTTTTAAGACGAAAACAGCCATGTTTTTCAATTCCTGTACAACCCCTCTAATGTAGGGTACAGGGTGGAGATTGTGATTTAGGGGTTAATGTGCAGAATGCGGTTATAAGGACTCTGGGGAGGCCAGGTGCTTTTATGTTATTTCCTCTTGGTCATTGTAGGAACTGTACTTTGCGGTAAGTTTGTGTGGTGGCGTTATATAGACCACTAATCCCCAATCTGGTGCCTCTTACCTTTCCGTGTTAATGCAACCTTGTCACTGTTGTCAGGAGAGGAGTTTATGTGGGTGCTTCTTACTAGAGTATCACGTGGAAAAGACTGAAAAACAATCAAAGAATCAGAAGAATAATGTGTAACCAAAAGTTTTATCATTGGAATCACAGATACATTTAATAATTCCCCTAATAGGCCTTAAAGGGATTGTTCACTGTGGACAATTTTATTTTGTTAGAAAGGTTCCCCATTGATGAGATTATTTAACTGCTGGATCAGCCAGTGATCATCTGGCAGCAAGTGTTACATTTCCCTGCAGTGCCACCGCAGGGGAAGTTAGGCATTACATGGTGTCCATTGATATCATTGAGCTGTCTGTGTAATCCATGAATGTGCCGCATCCGCCAGAGAAAGAGACGCTCTTTGTAATCACTCTTGCTATTAGATGAGGGCCCTTAATGGGGGTCCTCCCTCTAATGAGGTTTCAAAACTAGACTACCCCTTTAAATCGTGACTGTCGTAACTTTAATGATTCGAGAAACATTTCTAAAGTTAAAATGTTTTAGAAATAAGTTTCAAGGCTTTTTTTTTTCATTCTGAGTGTCCCTCCCATTATGCCTCAGGTTTAAGTTTAGACTTTTTAACCTGGGAGGAGCTTTTCCCTACATGTATTTTGGTCTCTCCATTGAAAAATTAAATGTTACTAAGTTAGCATTAAAGGGCTAGCATATCCACAAGGATTACGCTGGGGACTCCACCAGTAAGTAAAATGGCAGTCCCATAACCGCTAATTGCTGATGCAAATCAGCCGCTTGTAGCGTTGGTTAAGCTAGCTCCTCTCCTTTGGAGTCTATTTAAGTTACGACAAGAGCCAAGCAAGCAGCTCGCAATGCAGTAGACGGACGCAAATAGAGGTTAGGAGACCCCCTTTTAACTACCTATCAGGCATTTATGTCATGTCAATACAACCCCTGTTCTTATGTTATAGAGGGGTACCCCTGCTTGGAAGCCCCTTGAGGCAGAGCCACTCACTAAGACAAGCTCCGGCACGGATGTACCTGGTCCATTCATGTATTAGATGGTCAACCCGTCATTTGAATGGCTGCCTCAAATACTTAATTTGGCTGGACAATATTTCCTCGGTCCTCGTAAATCTGACCACATTTTTTAATCCCATAATGAACGGTGCCAGAGGTGTCTGGGAGACTCTAATCCCCCATCTATTATAATATCAGGTGAGTTTGGCCGAGCCAACCATGCGTGTTAAACGGTGGAACCTGACGTGTAGTAATCGAATGTCTATTGCCTACTAAGAAAATAACCCGGATGCCTCTTGAACATAAATGAGCAACGGCAAAAGTTATTACCGACCTCTTTGCGGACCATCCCATTCACGTGTATCGGAGGTGGAGTCACCACTGTGGAGTTTTTAAAGTGCCGAGCACGGGGACTGGTTTTAAACACTTTATTTGCATCACTGGTGAGAAAGAGAAGACATGAAATAAAGGATTACATTTCTTCACCTCCAATAAGAAATAGTATCTTGAACAGATGCCGCAAATACAAAAACTCACTACAAAAACTGGCCAATGAGGGATACATATCTACCATATAATAGGGACTGTTACTTTAAAAGTGGTCCCATGATGAGGTCATCATATCATATAGATAACAAGAGATTACCATGGACGTTACTGTTTCTTCAAGGATTTGTCCACTTTTTTTCAACTTAGATTAATTGTCCCCCTCGAATAAGCGAATGACAAATTGGTGGACTCTGACTGCTCTAGGTTACCTAGCAGGAACCATTAACACCATTGGGTCCTACTCAAAGAAAGACCAGCAGAGCATCAACTTAAAATGTACCATGCTCTACTGACTACTTCAAGGAGTCCAATCACTGGGCTCTATCTCCTACAGAAGGGGGATCGGAGAGTGCCTCCAGTTGCTGGTCCTTTGGGCAATAGTTGACTGCCCAACCAAATCTAGTAAAAATTAAGGAAGAAACAATCAGATCTGTGGCATATATTGAGTGTCCAACCTCTCAGTCTCGGACAGAAGTCGAGGAAGTATTCTCCTGTAGGACTCCCTATTATTCAGATTTCTGTTGTCTGATCCAAACGTTCGGACACTCTCTTGGTCGGAGTCTGGTTCCTGGGACGTCTCTTCCGCTGTGATCTGAGGAATTTTCGGCAAAGAGTTCTGGCTATCCTGCAGAGACAACATTACAAGATGTTATGGAAGAAGAAACTTTAGATCTCTTGGCTCTACATTACCAGTGGTGGATTGTTTAGGTAGAAGGAAGGTAACTCCAGACTCAGATTTGATGCCCTTGGGTCTTCACCAAAACAACTTCCTATAGAAGAACATGATTTAGACTTACTTACTTTTAGGGCCATAACAGAAGTTCTGTCAATTATGGTTATTCGGTCCAAAGTGCCGTCTTCCAGTTCTCGCAAGTAAAGCTCATACAAGTCTTCCAGACGGGGAGGAACAGTCAGGTTGTGATCTACAAGTAGTTCAAAGATAAAAGAAGAATATTTTAGGGAAAAATTATCAACCCAATAAGAACAAGCCACATAGCAAGGTGGCAAGTAAGTTTTGGAACCTATGGGAAATTTAATTTAGTCAAGCAATTGGCCGCCTTGAAAATCGCTAGATATTTCTATTTTCGAGGCAATTGGATAGATTTAGGGACGAGGGATTGGGTGCTCAGTCAAAGGAGCCATAAGTTGGACCAAGTCTCCCTAGCACGGCAGGTAGAGTACGGAGGAGGTGGTGAGTTAGGAAAATGACAAAAGCCGTATGGCCTTCGGTGATGGGAAGTCTATGGGGTGGTGGGATAGTGTCTTCCCCGGAGTAAGGTGTGTTGTAGGTGGTTCGGCGGGAAAAGGTGTAGGTTCAAGAATTAAAGGATAGCGTAAGGGGTGGAGTGTGAAGAGGGTTTGAAGGAAGGTCAGTACTCACTTTGGTACGGAAGACCATGGTGAGTTAACTACTAGCTACACGTCAAGGTGAACTCGCACATAGGGGGACACTAGGCTGTGCAGCAGGTCCCCAGGATATGTAGGGCCTGGTCAGTCACAAAGACCAGACGAAAGCCGGCAACTGCCCAGTTGGGTTAGTTGCAGCAGGCGGGCATAAGGGCCTGGTTCAAGGTTTTGGGAGATAATAGCAGGAAGTCGCCAGCCCGGAGAGAGTTGAGTTGCGACATACAATGTATTTAGAGTGTTTTCTGTTTAAAGAAAGATAGCGCATGCCACAATTTTGCCAAATGAAGACTGTGGGAGTGTGTTCATTTACTGGGGTAAGGGGACAAAAGTCTCTAAGGTTAGAGCACTCCTAATGTCACTTCCGTTCCCCAGTGAAGTAAAAGAAAAGACTGACCCACCGTTATCCCTAGTAGTCCATGTTTAGCTTTGGTTGGCCAAAAGACAACCTACAATTTGAGGGGAAGGTCCTTCATACGTATTTGGAACCTAATGGAAGTCCTTACCAGAAATGATCCGTCTCTGCTGCTTGATGATCTCATCACATAGACACCGATGTTGTTCAAATTTCTGCACCATGTAGTTCTTCTGCCGTATCATGTTGTCCTTGAGCAACGCGTGGGACTGCATCTCTGTATTTTCAATCTCCAGTTCATGGACTTTACACAAGAGGCTTAAGACCTCCCTCTGCTCCTCAGAGCTAATTCTCTTTGGTAAAATTTCCTCCAGTCTTCTCGCTCGTTGACGGATTTCCTTAAATCGCTTCTCCAACTCCATCTGGAGAAGACATGATAGAACCTGAAGGACAGACACCATGCCAACACACACAGAATATGGAGCATTATAATAGTCCTTATATACAACTTCTACCCTAAAGATCAGAGTAGGGATCATATACAAGTCAATAAACTTGCCATATAGTTCCTTCATTTTTTTTTTTTAACTCCATTGCTTATACAGAGCCCGCAGGTCCTCCTGCTCCCCAGCTGTGGTCTGTATAAATCTACACAGAGTATCTCTACTGCTTCCATAGTTTTTCCTAATTTCACACCACCAATAAGCTCTTGTAGGTTGCCCGTCATTGTAAAGATTTAAAGGGTATGTACACTTTGCAACCATTTTTTTTTTCGGCTACAATGCCGTAAACAAAAAATACGCAACTTTGCAAAGTCTTCCGTTTTGTGTTTACAGCTCTAATGCAGGCCTATATGTTACCATGACTAGAGACTACAAACAAACCCTCTGTGTAATGTGACCCTGCAGTCACGTGTTATTTTCCTTTATCTAAAAAGGAGACAGAGGAGTGGAGTTGGTTGCGAAGCGTACACATCCACAGCGTGCAGGACGATCGGTCATTTATAGAAGGCCGATTTACTGCGGTTAGTAAATTATTCCTACTTGTAACTACTCTTTTTTAACATGAGGTTACCATTAAAATGTAATACTTTGCTTTACTTATGCTTTACAATCTTGATTTATATCTTGTACTCCAGTCACATCCAAAGCTACATTCAAACTACTGGTCTCTTGTTTGCTCTCAAGTTGCAGAAACTCACATCTCATTTCAGGTCCTTTTCTGGGCAATGCGCCACTGTGGTGCAATGTGGGAAATGTACAGTACAATGTACAGGGTTAGGGGTGTGTCTGTCAGCGCAATGCTGACAGATTCCAGGTGCCAATCAGCGAATTTTCAATGTACCTCCAAATATGACTGGAGTGGAGGGCACTCACTGATCAAATATTTAGTAACTAAATTGATGCTTATACTGATACCTTCTGGCGGCGTAGCTTGCTTTGATCTACTACCAACACGTGAATGTTCTCTCTGGCCGTCGTCACCTCTGGTGGTTCCATGATGTCAGACTGGTCATCTCCCGTGTCGGAGTCCTTCTCGCTATCGTCTTTGCCATAGGATTCCCTCCTCAGCTCTTCTCGCCACTTGCGGACTCGACGTGTCTTTTCTTGCTCCCAGCTGTAACCATAAGATGAGATCAAGTCTTTGCTTGTGGCATATAAAACTAGTTAGAAGTAGGTACAATGCTTCACCTACTCGGCAATGATGAGGAAATGGCGGGAAGTCTCCATCTGTATTTCCACGTGGTTGTTCTCCAGGTCCATTAGCTGTTTGCGGATGTCCATCTGTTCCCTAAAAGCCTTTATCAGCTGTTCCCTGAGCTGGTCCATCTCCCGTCTGTCATAGGGCAATGTATGGAGCTGAACCTCGGCTGGTAGACATAAAATCAGATGTTTTAGGGTGGCTCTAAGGTTTGACGTCAACTTATTACTTAGATTTACCTGCCCAAAAGATGACAAGAATTACCTTGGATGTTGCGAATATCGCTCCTCTCATTCCTCATCTGCTTCAAGCCCTGCTCATCAATCTTCTCCTTGAGTCTCTTGATCTCGTTTCTCAGGTCTGATATGATACTGGTGTACTGGGCGATGTGATAGGAGACATTGAGAAGGTTGCGTTTCACCTGGTGGATAGAGGAAGAACCAGTATTTATTGTATCTATATCAACCGATGCTCCATCTTGGAGTAATTTTAACCATTATATAAGAGACCTGTATCATGACATATTTCCCAAGCTCAGTTCCTTGGATCCGTAGTGTTTTTTTAGAAACTGGTGGGAGGTTCCTCCCGATGACATGGTCATTATCACTGTCAGAATACTTACCTGTCCCCGATCCATCACTACCTGAGCCTTCAGAAGAAAGCCACAGCTCAGGTCCACACCAAGTTTTGGAAGAGGTTGCAGAGGTCATGGATGACGTCTTCGGGAACCCAGAAGATACAGTAAATTTTTGCCCTTTTTTTACAAGTCCTGTGGTGGTGTGTTTCTAGAGTTTCCGATTATCTTGGATGAACTTCTTGCTACTGACCCCGCTTGACCCTGACCTTGGTCTTGTCACTTAACTCTGGTCCAGCAGTGTCTCCTATCCAAGTAATATGCCTGACCAATCTGTAAGAGCCACTCCAAAATGCCAGCTACAGCGGTCTACCTCCAGCCACCAGTCTTTCCATCCAATCCTGGCATATTGACCTACTGTGTCTACTACTGGGGTGTCTTCTTGGGCAGGCGAGATCTAGCTAGGAGTCACTACTCTTGTCCTTCAGATCTTGGCTCCTCTCAATTACTCTAGGGTTTGGGTACTTTATAGAACTGAAAAAAGGTCAGATGACAATTGCAGAATACAGGTGAATGGGCTGTGGCAATGCCCACCAGTGCATTGTTACAGTACCTGAGTGTGTATAACCTACGAACAACGACTAAAAGGCAAAATTGGAAGGAAATTAGATTTTCCCATCACCAAATTACATAGATAATTTCCACCCATGGAGCAATTCCAGAAATAGGTACTGGTTCCAAACAATATCCACCATTTCGGCCTTTAAAGTGGGTACTCCTATACATACCCGCGTCTTGATATTTTTGGCACGGTCAGCGTAGGTGAGAGTATTCCGGGACTCCTCGAAGGCACTGCTGGCCGGACTAATATGAGCGATCATCACAGTGCGGCTATTCCCACCCAGAGAATCCTGAAGACAAAAACGAGTGTGAGTAAGGGGATACATCGGAATCTAAAGTTTATTTTGGACCTCAGAGCTGACAATCTAGATGGAAGAGAAGACACTGCTGATCAATAACAGTTGATTGGTTTGTTGAATGGACTATACCTTCAGAAGTCTGGTCAGCTTGCTGTCTCTGTAGTTGACGTACTTATTTCCCCCTCTTTCACTGAGGGCATTGATACAATTGCCTAGGGCCAGCAGGGAGCGGTTGATGTGAGCGCCTTCCTTCATCCGCTGACCCCGGTTCTGAGTCTGCAGTAGAAAAATTAAATGTAGTTTGGTTATAAATCAGCAAAATCATGGGAGGTTCTAGGACGGTCACTGATAATAGGAGAGGGGGGGCTGGCTCTACTGTGGGGGCACTGTAAATAGCACTATTATGGGGTCACTGTAGCGTGCACTGTTACAGGGTCGTTGTGGCTGGCACGGTTATTGGATCGCTGTAGCTGGCACGGTTATGGAATCAGTGTAGCTAGTACTATCATTGGCTAGTACTATCAATGATCGCAACAGTACTATGGCACTGTTGCAATGATTGTTATGGGCGCAGTGCTGGCTCTGTGGTGATGGCACTGTGACAGGCATAGTTATGGCAGCACTGAGGCTCTCACTGTTAGGGGGGGTACTGTAGAGGCCGGCTCAGTTCCGGGGGCACTGCGGCCGGCTCAGTTCCGGGGGCACTGCGGCCGGCTCAGCTCCGGGGGCACTGCGGACGGCTCAGCTCCGGGGGCACTGCGGACGGCTCAGCTCCGGGGGCACTGCGGACGGCTCAGCTCCGGGGGCACTGCGGACGGCTCAGCTCCGGGGGCACTGCGGACGGCTCAGCTACGGGGGCACTGCGGACGGCTCAGCTACGGGGGCACTGCGGGGAACACTTATGGGAACACTGTCACTGTTACGGGGGCTTCACGTCCAGCGCTAAATAATTTGCCATGGTGCACATTTCATGCCATCTTTCCTGCCTCCAAAACTTGTGACATATAATTAATTGGCTTTCTAAGAAACGTGTTTGTGTAGATGTAGATAGACATGAGACCAGAACCAATAAAAACGTATATATTCTGTGCAAAAACGTTACAAAACATATTATTTCTATAGTAATAAAACAATACAGGCCTAATACACTCACACAGCGCAAAGTAATACTGCCTAGACCCACCAGGTGGCGCTGTATAACCGTGTAATTCACATCACTATGGTCAGGGTTAGACGGATCAGGGAGAGTGTCAATCCTGAGGAAGGTGTCCGGTTTCTAATAAAAGGGCACGTCCATTAAAAACTTGTTACAGAGGAACAGGGAACAAATTCTCTAAAGCCTTTTGTCCGTGAGGGATGTTATGCTACAATGTGATATTAATAGGCGCGCTCTCCCCATAGTCATATAACACATTTATGCAGCGCCGCTTTGTATGTAAATTTATTCATAAAATCAGTCGCCCAATGGGAAAATAATTAACATACATGGAATCCATGATATGAGGAATGGTCTGGTTAACATATGTAGATCAGGCATCTATATAGGCCGAGTATTTTGGGATTTTGCTCCCTACTCTTTATGGGATATGCGGTTTATTATACTATGTACACGATTGTTTGCGATTTTATTACATTGGTTACAGTGTGATCCTAGGACTTTGGATTACTCGAGCACACGTTACCTGCGAAGCCCTCTCTGACCCGGCCAGGTCTATCATGAAGAGTCGTCCCACGCGGACCTCCTGTGTGATGTTCTTGATACGGTTCTTCTGCCGGACAGTCACCTGGAGGATGGCGTGAGAGCGGGATGAGGTTTTATTGGCCGCAGTGGGTTCCTGGGTCCTCTGCTTGTTTCCTTTCATTAGCAGCTGCATGATCTAGATGGACAAGAAGATATAAGTCCTCCATTGTCTGTAAGGACTTCCCAGTATAGAAGTGCAAAAAGGGGCAATTGGCATGGGCCTCTAATATCTGGGCCAGAGTGATTGCCACATCATGAGAAATTGCTATACATTAACCACATTCCCTATGGCACGATTATATGGGCACCGTATGGTGGCATTATTTTGGAGTGATCTTTTTGTTGCTCTACAGAGGTATTTTCTGACATACAGGGATATTATTTGCGCACTGGATGGCACGGAGGAAGGGGACCCTCATAATATATTGCCCAAAGTCCCCTATGGGCCTTTATGGGTGCTGCTTATATAAAACTAGAACCAAATAAAATGTATCATCATGGCACCTCTTTGGCGTTGATGGTGGACACCTCGGTAATCCCAGCAACTTGAATTACTCCCTTTGAGTCCTCTCGTAGGTCCAGGTAGCCCAGCGCTGGGTTCAGTAAGTCTCGGATCATTTCATTGTAGATCTGTAAAATGAACAAGATGGTTTGACGCAACCAGGGAATACAGCAGCCATTGGATTTACAGTTTTCGTCCCTTGTCACCCAGCTTTGCCAGACTCCAGAGTGGTAAATGTGCCTCGTTAAGCAGTTATTTTTTTGCACATGGCATGGCACATCAGGACACTAGGAAAGTAGGATGACAACCCGCGTAATAGCTGTAATGGCAGAAAAAGATATAACAGAGAAATGGGAACAAATGTTTGTGTGTGTGTATGTATGTATGTATGTATGTATTTCTGTATGTATATGTGTGTATTTCTGTATATATGTATGTGTGTGTATTTCTGTATGTATGTATATATGTGTGTGTGTATTTCTGTATGTATGTATGTATGTATGTGTGTGTGTATTTCTGTATATATGTGTGTGTGTATTTCTGTATGTATGTATGTATGTATGTATGTATGTATGTATGTATGTATGTATGTGTGTGTGTGTGTGTATTTCTGTATATATGTGTGTGTGTACTTCTGTATGTATGTATGTATGTATGTATGTATGTGTGTATTTCTGTATATATGTGTATATATATATATATATATATATATATATACACACATATATATATATATGTATGCATGTATGTGTATTTATATATGTGTGTATGTATGTATATATATTTATGTATATATGTATGTATTTCTGTATGTATGTTTGTGTGTGTTTCTGTATGTATGTATATATGTATGTGTTTCTGTATGTATATATTATGTATGTATGTATGTATGTAATGTATGTATGTATGTATGTATGTATCCTCAAATCCTCCAAAATACGAGACCGCACACCTGGATAGTGAAAAAAGTGGATTTATTCATCACATGCAACATTTCAGCCCTACTCCATGGGGCCTTCCTCATGCTTGTACCCCATGGAGTAGGGCTGAAACGTCACATGTGGTGAATAAATCCACTTTTTTCACTATCAATGTGTGCGGTCCCGTATTTTGGGGGATTTGACATTATATATATATATATATATATAGATGTATATGCGGAGACAGGGGTATACAAATTCTGCTATGGGGGTTCATTGGTGGTGGTCCCTGATGGTGGCTTTTTAGAAGCGATAGATGAAAACTGACGGTCAATATCCTCCTGGTGACAGTGTCTTCAGATGATGTCCTGCTTGGCAGTCATACATGAGTGACACTATATGGCAGCTGAGTGGTAACCTGATCCGCCATCTATGTCATTTACTTCTCACTTTACACCAATTTCTTGCGGTTTCCCAGCTCCCTGTTTGTCTTCTTGGTTGCTCCAGACTATGTAATGTGTAAATATTGCACAGGCCATAATGTCATCGCCGCCACACGAGATGAAGCACATGCGAGGCCTGTCCTATCCATCACCATGGGAATTATCTGTCCTACTCACATGGAGGATGCAGCCAAACAAGTGTTATCAGCGCTTGTCCTGTAACAAGAGGCGCAGGAAGGAGGGCAGATTGCAGCTATGGAGGCTTTATCTGGGTAAATCTAATCCCCACCACTCTCGATGTGAACGGCCTGTCCTTACTACTACAGTACATTATGTTATGTACAGAGCATACATCCTGATGGAACAGGTGCCAAGCCTTAAAGGACATAGCAACACAGCATCATTACAGAACCTACAGCCTGAAGGGGCACTTAGGGCGCTCCCGAATACAGGTACCCCAGGAGCCAGCGAAAGCCACCCAGTATTATTCAAGAATTGAAATGTAGACATTTTTGGAAACTACATAGCAGTATTATGCAGGATGTATGTGTCAGTATCCCGGCACTATATGGCAGTATTATGTGGGCTGTATATGTCAGTAGTATCTCGGCACCATATGGCAGTATTATGTGGGCTGTATATGTCAGTAGTATCTCGGCACCATATGGCAGTATTATGTTGGCACCATATGGCAGTATTATGTTGGCACTATATGGCAGTATTATGTGGGCTGTATATGTCAGCAGTATCTCGTCACTATATGGCAGTATTATGTGGGCTGTATATGTCAGTAGTATCTCGGCACCATATGGCAGTATTATGTTGGCACTATATGGCAGTATTATGTTCGCACTATATGGCAGTATTATGTGGGCTGTATATGTCAGCAGTATCTCGTCACTATATGGCAGTATTATGTGGGCTGTATATGTCAGTAGTATCTCGGCACCATATGGCAGTATTATGCGGGATGTATAGATCAGTAATATCTCGGCACTATATGACAGTATTATGTGGGCTGTATATGTCACCACTAACCTCTAAATAGGACATGAGGACCTCATACTCCATATCATCACTGGTCTCCTCAATGGCTTTAAAGAGATCATTCAAGGTCCTGATATATATTCCAGGTTCCCGGTCTGTGCCCAGCATAGTGTAGGTCTTGCCACAGCCTTATGCAAAAGTAATTGAACCGTGATTATTAAATGGACAAGAGAATTAACAAAAAAAAAAAAACACATCAGGAACTCAACAAATGGAGATTGGAAGACATCAGATCACCTCGGACAGTGCTAAATATAATCGCTAATCAACCTTTTTCGGTCTCAGTAGAGTTATAAGTTATAAAAGGGCATACATATCATAGCATTTCCCACTGCATCTGCAATGGGGCTTGTTGCCAACAAAAGTTGGCCCCATCACCATTGTACTGGGGGCCCTATCTCCACAAGCACCACAATGTTACCAATAAGGAAGGAGGAACCAACCAACGCAAGGGTCATCCCACCCTTCTCTCCTACAAAGGATGGAGGAGAATACGCCAGCAAGTGCTATGACCTCCACTTCCAGGCAACGGCATATGTACCATAAAAGTAGACCACGAACTTGCTATGGGGCCCTTGGAGAGATGGGGCCCAGCCCTGGTTGTTCCATATATTTTTCTATTGCTTTTAGGTCTTGAGAAGCAGTGCAAGACTCCCCTCTCCAGACAAACTTCTCGTTATCAAACAAAGGCTTGTGGAATTGCCCCAAGGGGTATGGTAAGGGCATAAATTAAGGGGAAAACCATAGTCCCATCTATACTCTGTGGGAAAACTGGGCCCCCTCTCGTCCAGGTACACACCGCTCCCAGGATATTGGGTTTGGTTATGTTCAGTACCAGACGGGGCAATGGGGCTTCTTGTCCACTATATGTGCCCACATATATTTTTATCTAAAATGTGCTCAATAGCAGTATAGCCCACATTATGGCTGCACTGCAATGTATGGGTGTCGCTGCTTTGGGTTCCTCAAAGGGGCCCCAAATCAATTTGGCCCATCTCCCATCCCAATCGTCTGTCTTACACTGTACAAGCTCTACCTCTCCACTTCTTACCTACAAGGCTTGGAGGAACAGATGAACAAGTCTTCAGCATGGGGGATTGCATTGCCATCACCCAGCACGGGGAAGGAAGCCCAGTGGTGTAGCTATAAGGGGTGTGGCAGCAAGTGATCACAATTGGACCCTTACTTCTGGGGGCCCATAAATGCCCAATGGCTTGTTGTAAGCAGCATGGCGGCATTATTTTATATACAGATTATTACTAAATGTTAGCTCCTTATTGGGCCCAGTTTTCACACTTCATGCTTTGAATTTTGAGGGCCCCATTTTCATTTTCGCCGTGCGGCCCCAAATCCCCTATGTATGGCCCCGGCATAGAATATTTGACAGTATAAATTGGGTTTCTGCAGTGGACTATTGTACGAGACAGACAGTTTCCCTGTTCAGTGCAAAAATATGGATCCCGCAGGAATCGGTATCGTCTGTCTTGTTGCCTTAGTAACAGAAGATGCAGGTTATCTCGGAGAAAACAACGTGTTCACACATGAATAAGCTTCTTGTTTAACCTCACCTGTGCCAACCGAGCGATATCGCATTATGCTGGATGGTAAACATTGTGTGCTATACCATAGATTCACTAAGCAAAGCTAGAAGCGAACCAGGAATGGGGCACCGCGTGCCTCTAAGCAAATTCAAACACTCACCAGTGGGGCCATAGGCAAACACAGTGGCATTGTAACCCGAGATGACTCCTTCAATCAACCCTTTGGTGGTGAGACGGTACACCGTGTCCTATCAGAGAGTAAAACAATGGATTAATAGCTGATCTTCAAGCCGATCTTCCATTTCTGAAGGTGGCCATAAGCTTTATATAGAATTCGGCTGGCTCCTCTCATCTCCTGCAGGAACAAAGGATCGGGCATGTCAAAATCAAATCCAACGTCTGGCATCGGGGGAGTCGGGGAGACCTCCATACACAGGAGACAGTCCTGCCGAAATTGGGCCCCTTTATTTATATCAGTTTCTTCCCTTGAAGGTTTTCAACAAGACAGCCGGTGGCAACAGGACATGTCCGCCATCACAGCTCCCATAGAGGTAGTCACTCAGTTTTTCCAGAATACCAAATGGCTAAGATAGGGAATAACAATGAATTGCTGGATAAATAGGAAGATTTGCCATTGTGGAGTCAATGAAAGCTGAGCAGCAACCCCTGTGGGAGCTGTAATGGCGGCCATCAGTGACTTCTCTAGAACCGGGCCTAAAGTGTCAAAGATTTTTGGGGCGATAGTCACTTTTAACTGTATACAGTTTGAAACTACAATGTGGGCAAGGTAGCGGTTGTCTCCCTCCCCCGCCGTCATCCTCATCTGTACCTGGCACAGGCTGGCGCGATTACATCATTGCGCCAGCCTGCATCATGCTCCAAAGCACACAAGCCTGGGAAGAGACGGCCTGCGGCACACCCAGAAGAGGGATACTACGCGAGATCGGGGGGTTAAGAAGATGCAAGGCACTATCGGTCAGGCAATATATCTCTTTTGAGGAGCACTATTTGTCGGGCAATATATCCCTTTTAAGCCACTGCAAAACTCTATATCCCTTTAGGGCACGATCTGTTGGGCACTATATCCCATTTGGGGGCACTATATAAGCCTTAGGACCTGTGCCCATGACCTTTAATATCCTAGCATCGTCCCTGGCAGCCATATTGGTGGTCATCCAGCTTTTCCAGAAACAAATATAACAAAAAAATGTCTAAATTGAAAATAAAGAAAAAAGGACGGGCCAAGTACTTAAAGGAGATTTCATATGGTATCTTGGCATTATATTAACAATCAGCCTGAATACTTCAGGCATAAGGAAGCAATCTCATGGCAATTATGTGCTTAAGATATTATCATAGCTTATCCAGTTTGTATGTAAGGACCATTAACACTCGCTAGAAACTCCCAGAGCAAAGCATAGAGTGATATTTGCCAGGGCTTTCTAATTACAACGCTTCAGAAATTATGATTTACAAGGACATACAGCTGAATGGAAAATAATATATATATATATATGTATATATATATATATATATATATATATATATATATATATATATATACACACACATACACACACACACACACACACACCTTATATTTTAATCCCCCCAAAAATTAAAAATTTGTTTTTTCATGGTTATTATTCATTCATGCAAATTTTGCCACTAGAGAGAGCACGTGTGAAATGTTTCCCATTGAAAGTATAGGACAAGATCAAAAGGCCATGTGGTGAAAAATTAGTTGTCATAAATTAAAGTTATGGCCATAGTCACAGACAATGTACAGGAGATCTACAGTGACGATCTAGAACTAGTGGAAATTAATGTCACCAATCTGAAAATTTATCGGACCTGTTCAATTATTATTGCGTGTTAATCACCAATGCATTTATGGTTAGCAGATTATGAATTTCCTATATGGAGGCAATTTCTATAATTAGATATGATAATCCCAATTGTATTGGATTATTAGATTAGATTATTAAAGAGCTAGGAAAAAGTCTTAAAGAAGTTGTCCACTTTTGACAATCCCTTTCTGAAAATCAGATGAGCACAGGTGTCCCGCTGCTGTACCCCCAGCAATCCGCTGCAATCTGCGAAGGAACCAGCAATAATATAAAACAAGATTAGGTTTAGAAAACCATACCCAATAGAAAACCCAACAATAAATGCGATATCAATATCACACGGTGCCAATTCTGAAAGATATATATGTAAAACAAAAAAGAAAAACTATATCAGAAATATAACCAGGCACTCTTGGGTCATTGAAAAATTATGAAATTTTATTTATTATTAAAACTCCAATTATTTAGAGAATATAAATGTATTCACACAATTTAAAACATTTTTGTCTCCTGGCCAGGAAAAGGTTACATACAGATACAAAATATACTAATAAGTAGGAAGCATAGATGTACACCTTGTTTTCCCCACAAATCGGGGTAAATGGCAAGAAAATAGATCCCAGAAAAAATCGCTAGGTTGAATTCACACCTGCGTTTTTTTCCCTTTGCACATACTTATGTGTATTTCCTCCAAAAAATGACAGCAATTCTTGTCAAAAGAGCGTGTAGTAGATTTATGAGGAAGGCCTTCCCATATATGAAAGAAGCATACCCCTATAAAAATAAAGCTGTCATTCAGTAAGGGGTTTGTATTTTTTATTTGTGTGTGGCTCTCATTCCTCCCTTTCAAGGATCAATCTTGCCTCAGGGATCAGGGGTAATAGACAGTCTATTTCTTAGACCATTACGGTCAAAATATATTCCTCCCGATCCTTATAATAATCACAGAGAGCTCCGTTCTTAATGATTTTATACTGCTTTTACCTTTAAACATGCACAAAGAGACGTGGAAGAGCAGCAGGCACAATTTGAAGCTCCAATGCCTCTCACCAGGTGGTATTCAGGTGAGATTCCGCCCATAAGCTCATACCTTCCTTCAAGCCTTTAGGATTGAGTTCTTCAATATAGGCTTTATTACGTCTCCGACATGCAAGGTTGCTCCACAGAAACATGTAGAGGTATTAGATCCAAAAGAAAGAGGGGCCCACACTTTCAAAAAGGTGATTTTCCAAACCATATAGTATCCATATAGTATCCTTTTTCGTGCGATGTTCCCAACACGGCCAGGGATTCACAAGGCAGAGTCTCGACGTCACTACCCGCCTTGCTTGATTAGGTCAGCTGACGCGTTTCATCCCTTATCGGGATTTCCTCAGAGCTGTCTTAGCAAGTCCAGCCAGATTCAGTGCATTTATAGGGTCCAACGTGCTTTCATTGGATCTATAGTTGGGAATAAAATATCCTGTACCGAAGGTCTATACTATTGCAAGATTACCCTCGTATTCCTTCAACGAAGTGACAACAATAATTTTCTTTCTACATCAAAAAATATATGTTAAGGAAAAAACTGACAATCAATTAGTTCGATATTAATGAACATTTTAATCCCTATATAGATCGTGCATAATCAGTAATGTCCCTCATACGCTAATATATATGTGAAACTCGAGTTTTGGAGAAAATTACTTCCTGCCTAAATAAAGTTAAATAATATTACCCAAGTTATACATTTCATATTTCACATATTTTTTGAGATGTTAAATACAAATATTTTTCCTTTTAATAAAAGAAAAAAGAGAAAAAGAAAAACTTTTCTTTCCATATTTTTACATAGAGAGACATAGATACGAAGAGCTTTTAAATATTACATTTTTGTTTATTACATTTTTATTTAGTCAAGATATTCAAGCCCGTTTTTTTGCAAATAACCCATAAATATAGTTCCATTATATGAGTAAATTCTCAATTTTATGACAAAAAATATGGGTGGAGTTCGTTGAGCCCTCCCGGGACAGCAGGGAGGGGGCTCATACCCAAAAGGGCAACAAAGTCCCAAGTCCCCACTAACCCCGGAAGGAACACGAAAAACCCCCACACCTCCAAAAGTCTAAGGAGACATCAAGGGACAAAGTGTCAATCAACGTACACAACGTATTTTAATCCCTGTATAGATGGAGGACAGTCCATGGTGTGCCCTCACATGGAAATACATATGGATCTCTAGTGTAGGAGAGAGTTGTTTACTACCTGAATATACTTTAATGCCATTACAAAAATTGTACATTTTATATTGCAAATTTTTACAAAGAGATATATATGGGTAAAGTCAATAAGCATTTCATACTGAGTATCCAAATACTTATGCCAGTTATTCTATATGAAGTTTCCTTGAGCCATTGCTCCATAGGTATGATTCCACTCCATCTATGAATTATCAATTCGATGACCGAAGAACATGCGGACGGAATCAAACCAACGTTCCAGGGAAGGCAGGGAGGGGGCTCTTATACCTGGAGGGGCAACAGAACCCGGGTCCCCACCAATCCTGGGAGGCAAGCATATAATTCCCCACACATTCAATCATCAAGGAACAGGATAAATGAACAATCCATAAAAAATCAAAGTATGTACTTAGATGGAATGAAGTTCTCTATTAACCCCCACTACCCATTAATCCTCGGATATGTCACTTATGTACTCCTCCTCATATGAAGAAACTCCTTAGTACGAGGGGAACAAAAGGGAAGATAAGTCATTTATCTGAAAAGTGGCCTGTTCTATATTTATGAGCAAAACCCACCCCATCAGTTTTGCCTTTTGGCCCTCAAATTGATTATTCCAAGAGATATTCCATACTTCTTGTTAATCGATGAGAATTACCGAGTATGGATCCAGTCAATCATGCGCCCCCTAGGATCAAAAAATTTTTTTCATATCTTTTTATCACATCATGGGATATATATGAAATGGGAGGGGGCCGGAGGAGACCTCTAAAGACGCTGGAAAACAGCCATCCCAGAGGAGGTCCACATGCTACCTCCCAAATGGAAAATTAAAGAAACATATTGAATTTTATTTCATTGTTTAATCCTCTAGGGTTTAGGGTACCCAGTGTATAGATCCACATGGTCTCCTTCTGTAAAAGTATACGATTGCGATCACCTCCTCTTCTATCCCCAAACAGTTGGTAGATCCCCATGAATTTTAGGCCCGCAGGTGATTGCTCATGGTGTGTTTTAAAATGTGCTGCCAATGGATTTTTTATATCTCCCTTTGAAATATCCAAAATGTGTTCATTTATGCGTATGTGCAGTTCTCGTTTGGTTTTCCCAATATATTGTTTTCCACAAGGGCAGATAATCGAGTACACAACCATCGTGGAACGGCAGTTAATATAATTAAGGACTTTAAATTCCCTTTTGTGTTCACTATCCGAGAAAGTATTTGACTTCAGCACGTATTTACAACATCTACACGAACCACACATGAACATTCCCTTGGGGCGTTTTTGTAGCCATGCCTCATTTTCTGGAGTTCTTCTCTTGAACTCCGAGCTGACTAGTATGTCTCTCAATGTAGGGGCCTTCCTGGGAACCATACTCGGTGTATCTCCAACTATTTGATTAATTTTTTGGTCCAAAGTTAAATGTGGCCAGTTTTTTATCATCAAGTTACGCAAAATTTCCCAATGGGACCCATATCTTGAAATGAATCTAACTCTCTTGTCCTCATTATTCCTTTTATTTCTTTGAAGGATTTCCTGTCTATTATGTCTTAATGCCCTATTGTATCCCTTCTTGATTAACTTCTTGGGGTACCCCCTATTCTCAAAACGAGACGATAGGTCTTCTGCTTCATTCTTAAAGTCCTTTAATTCCGAACAGTTACGCCGAATTCTAAGGAATTCACTTATTGGGATCCCCCTAATCTGAGATACAGGATGGTGACTACTTGCTGCTAATAGGGTATTACCCGATGTTGGTTTCCGATATGTAGTTGTTTTCAATTTGTTTTCCACCTTATAGATGTTAAGATCTAGGAAACTAATAGTATCTTTACTATGAGTGAATGTCAAAAAGATATTTAAGTTATTTATATTCAAATCCTTGATGAACTCTTCCAGTGATTCAAGGGAACCCCTCCAACACAACAGGATATCATCCATGTATCTAAGCCAAGTTCGGGCACACTTCCTAAAGAGGGGGTGAGGGTACACAATAAATTCCTCCCACCACCCCAGATGTAGGCAGGCATACGATGGTGCACAAGAGGACCCCATAGCTGTTCCATGTGTCTGGCGATAATACTTGCCATCAAAGGAAAAACAATTATGATTTAAAATGAACTCTAACATTTCTATAATAAATTCGTTCTGATGGGCCCAATCACCCCCCCTCCTCTCCAAAAAGTGTGCAGCTGCTCTTAAGCCAATGTCATGTGGGATCGAAGTATACAATGATTCTACATCTAATCCAACAAGAAGAAAATCCTCATCGATTCTCAGATTATAAATTTTGTTAAGGAGATCTCCTGTATCCAATACAAAAGAAGGAAGTGTACGGACAAAGGGTTTTAGTTTCTCATCTATGTATTTTCCAAGGTGATCTGTCGGGCCATCACAGCCCGAAATAATGGGTCTGCCCGGGGGAGTATTCCTGTCCTTGTGCACCTTTGGAAGTACATACATAGTGGGCATTCGTGGCTCTCTCACCTCCAGATATTGTAATTCATGTTTGTTTATCAGACCCTCATCTAACGCAAATAACAGCTTCCTATTCAATATCTCAGCTATATTGGTCAATGGATTATCTTTTAGAAGGATATACGCATCGGTATCTAGCTGTCTTTTAATCTCACCGACATAGTCCTCCTCCTTGAGAAGTACAACATTTCCCCCTTTATCACTGGGTTTTATCACGATGTTTTTGAAATTTTGCAATTCCTTCAGAGCCTTTCGTTCCCTTTTTGTTAGGTTGTCCTCACACAGGAGGGAGGACCAGTCGATGAGACCAATGTCCCTAAGCATTGCCTCCAGAAAGGCATGTGTGCATCTATTTGAATAAACGCTAGGCATTGTACTGCTTTTTTTACGTAGTCCTGTATATTCTGGAATGAGATCCACTAGATCTCCTATGCCTTCATTTGAATCCCCACATGGATTACTCTCCCTCCATAATTCATTTAAGTCCACCAATGTGTTTAGATCCGATAGTTCCAAATTGGATACTATATCGCATCCAGTTGTCTCACGCTGTGATGATAAATCTATGTCTTTGTTTCCATTCTCCCCCTCCTTCTTTTCCCCATGCCAAAGTCTCAAAATAATTTTTCTCAAAAAGAGGTGGAGATCTTTGCAAATTTCAAACTCCTTTCCAGGAGTGACGGGTGAGAAACCCAAACCCCGATTTAAGAGGGAAATATGGTCTATTGAGAGGGGGAGATCTGTCAGATTTATTATGTTATTTTGATTATCTTCTATCTTCCCCTGCGTTGTCTTGTATTGGGTCCTCCTTTTTTCTCTACTATTCTTTCCTCTCCGTATTTTCCTTTGTTTCGATCTCCTAAAAAAGATACCTTTGATTGTGTCTCCTCCATTCTGGAAAATTTTCCCATTTCAGTATCACTAGATGGGTCACTAGTTGTTTCTCCATCTGTTGACATAAACGTATTCCTTCTTATCCGAGGTCTACGTCTATTTTGTCCTTCCTTATTCATTGAGAAGGAGAAGATTTGTTTTTGTTCAAAATCAAAGGTATCCCTTTGGAATTTTTTTCTCTTTCGGGTAGATATTTCCCGAAGTTCCCTTTCCACCTCTTTTTTAAGGCTATCATTTAATTTTTGGAAATCTGGGTCATTACAAAAGGCATCTAATTTTTTCACGCTCTCTTCAATTTCGATAGTGAGCGAGCCCAACATAATTTTCTCCTCCTCTATTAATAAATCCATCAAATTTTTTGAATGCCTTAAGCATTCCTCATCCCATTTCTCCAGAAATAATTCTCTTTTGAAATGTGACGCTGGAGTTGTGCGTCTGCGTAAACCTCTTGGTGTTATATTTGATGTTTTATAGGCTTCTAAGCTCTGAATATCCCATTTACGTCTCAGATGACTTAATATTAATTTACGATGATTTTTAAAGAGGCCATATATGTCTCTCCTTAAGTCCTCTATATTTTTATTTAACTCACAATTTAGTAATGCAGCAATCTGTGCATCTACCTCCGTATCCAGGCAATATGCCATTATGAGGGCACACCACTGACTGTACGTCCCCAAATGAAAATAAAGAAAAACAAAATCTATTATCAAGGGTAAGCAAGAAAAGTTGGAGGGAAAAAAGAAAAACACCCTCCTATAAACTTATATAAAACAAGATTAGGTTTAGAAAACCATACCCAATAGAAAACCCAACAATAAATGCGATATCAATATCACACGGTGCCAATTCTGAAAGATATATATGTAAAACAAAAAAGAAAAACTATATCAGAAATATAACCAGGCACTCTTGGGTCATTGAAAAATTATGAAATTTTATTTATTATTAAAACTCCAATTATTTAGAGAATATAAATGTATTCACACAATTTAAAACATTTTTGTCTCCTGGCCAGGAAAAGGTTACATACAGATACAAAATATACTAATAAGTAGGAAGCATAGATGTACACCTTGTTTTCCCCACAAATCGGGGTAAATGGCAAGAAAATAGATCCCAGAAAAAATCGCTAGGTTGAATTCACACCTGCGTTTTTTTCCCTTTGCACATACTTATGTGTATTTCCTCCAAAAAATGACAGCAATTCTTGTCAAAAGAGCGTGTAGTAGATTTATGAGGAAGGCCTTCCCATATATGAAAGAAGCATACCCCTATAAAAATAAAACTGTCATTCAGTAAGGGGTTTGTATTTTTTATTTGTGTGTGGCTCTCATTCCTCCCTTTCAAGGATCAATCTTGCCTCAGGGATCAGGGGTAATAGACAGTCTATTTCTTAGACCATTACGGTCAAAATATATTCCTCCCGATCCTTATAATAATCACAGAGAGCTCCGTTCTTAATGATTTTATACTGCTTTTACCTTTAAACATGCACAAAGAGACGTGGAAGAGCAGCAGGCACAATTTGAAGCTCCAATGCCTCTCACCAGGTGGTATTCAGGTGAGATTCCGCCCATAAGCTCATACCTTCCTTCAAGCCTTTAGGATTGAGTTCTTCAATATAGGCTTTATTACGTCTCCGACATGCAAGGTTGCTCCACAGAAACATGTAGAGGTATTAGATCCAAAAGAAAGAGGGGCCCACACTTTCAAAAAGGTGATTTTCCAAACCATATAGTATCCATATAGTATCCTTTTTCGTGCGATGTTCCCAACACGGCCAGGGATTCACAAGGCAGAGTCTCGACGTCACTACCCGCCTTGCTTGATTAGGTCAGCTGACGCGTTTCATCCCTTATCGGGATTTCCTCAGAGCTGTCTTAGCAAGTCCAGCCAGATTCAGTGCATTTATAGGGTCCAACGTGCTTTCATTGGATCTATAGTTGGGAATAAAATATCCTGTACCGAAGGTCTATACTATTGCAAGATTACCCTCGTATTCCTTCAACGAAGTGACAACAATAATTTTCTTTCTACATCAAAAAATATATGTTAAGGAAAAAACTGACAATCAATTAGTTCGATATTAATGAACATTTTAATCCCTATATAGATCGTGCATAATCAGTAATGTCCCTCATACGCTAATATATATGTGAAACTCGAGTTTTGGAGAAAATTACTTCCTGCCTAAATAAAGTTAAATAATATTACCCAAGTTATACATTTCATATTTCACATATTTTTTGAGATGTTAAATACAAATATTTTTCCTTTTAATAAAAGAAAAAAGAGAAAAAGAAAAACTTTTCTTTCCATATTTTTACATAGAGAGACATAGATACGAAGAGCTTTTAAATATTACATTTTTGTTTATTACATTTTTATTTAGTCAAGATATTCAAGCCCGTTTTTTTGCAAATAACCCATAAATATAGTTCCATTATATGAGTAAATTCTCAATTTTATGACAAAAAATATGGGTGGAGTTCGTTGAGCCCTCCCGGGACAGCAGGGAGGGGGCTCATACCCAAAAGGGCAACAAAGTCCCAAGTCCCCACTAACCCCGGAAGGAACACGAAAAACCCCCACACCTCCAAAAGTCTAAGGAGACATCAAGGGACAAAGTGTCAATCAACGTACACAACGTATTTTAATCCCTGTATAGATGGAGGACAGTCCATGGTGTGCCCTCACATGGAAATACATATGGATCTCTAGTGTAGGAGAGAGTTGTTTACTACCTGAATATACTTTAATGCCATTACAAAAATTGTACATTTTATATTGCAAATTTTTACAAAGAGATATATATGGGTAAAGTCAATAAGCATTTCATACTGAGTATCCAAATACTTATGCCAGTTATTCTATATGAAGTTTCCTTGAGCCATTGCTCCATAGGTATGATTCCACTCCATCTATGAATTATCAATTCGATGACCGAAGAACATGCGGACGGAATCAAACCAACGTTCCAGGGAAGGCAGGGAGGGGGCTCTTATACCTGGAGGGGCAACAGAACCCGGGTCCCCACCAATCCTGGGAGGCAAGCATATAATTCCCCACACATTCAATCATCAAGGAACAGGATAAATGAACAATCCATAAAAAATCAAAGTATGTACTTAGATGGAATGAAGTTCTCTATTAACCCCCACTACCCATTAATCCTCGGATATGTCACTTATGTACTCCTCCTCATATGAAGAAACTCCTTAGTACGAGGGGAACAAAAGGGAAGATAAGTCATTTATCTGAAAAGTGGCCTGTTCTATATTTATGAGCAAAACCCACCCCATCAGTTTTGCCTTTTGGCCCTCAAATTGATTATTCCAAGAGATATTCCATACTTCTTGTTAATCGATGAGAATTACCGAGTATGGATCCAGTCAATCATGCGCCCCCTAGGATCAAAAAATTTTTTTCATATCTTTTTATCACATCATGGGATATATATGAAATGGGAGGGGGCCGGAGGAGACCTCTAAAGACGCTGGAAAACAGCCATCCCAGAGGAGGTCCACATGCTACCTCCCAAATGGAAAATTAAAGAAACATATTGAATTTTATTTCATTGTTTAATCCTCTAGGGTTTAGGGTACCCAGTGTATAGATCCACATGGTCTCCTTCTGTAAAAGTATACGATTGCGATCACCTCCTCTTCTATCCCCAAACAGTTGGTAGATCCCCATGAATTTTAGGCCCGCAGGTGATTGCTCATGGTGTGTTTTAAAATGTGCTGCCAATGGATTTTTTATATCTCCCTTTGAAATATCCAAAATGTGTTCATTTATGCGTATGTGCAGTTCTCGTTTGGTTTTCCCAATATATTGTTTTCCACAAGGGCAGATAATCGAGTACACAACCATCGTGGAACGGCAGTTAATATAATTAAGGACTTTAAATTCCCTTTTGTGTTCACTATCCGAGAAAGTATTTGACTTCAGCACGTATTTACAACATCTACACGAACCACACATGAACATTCCCTTGGGGCGTTTTTGTAGCCATGCCTCATTTTCTGGAGTTCTTCTCTTGAACTCCGAGCTGACTAGTATGTCTCTCAATGTAGGGGCCTTCCTGGGAACCATACTCGGTGTATCTCCAACTATTTGATTAATTTTTTGGTCCAAAGTTAAATGTGGCCAGTTTTTTATCATCAAGTTACGCAAAATTTCCCAATGGGACCCATATCTTGAAATGAATCTAACTCTCTTGTCCTCATTATTCCTTTTATTTCTTTGAAGGATTTCCTGTCTATTATGTCTTAATGCCCTATTGTATCCCTTCTTGATTAACTTCTTGGGGTACCCCCTATTCTCAAAACGAGACGATAGGTCTTCTGCTTCATTCTTAAAGTCCTTTAATTCCGAACAGTTACGCCGAATTCTAAGGAATTCACTTATTGGGATCCCCCTAATCTGAGATACAGGATGGTGACTACTTGCTGCTAATAGGGTATTTCATATGGTATCTTGGCATTATATTAACAATCAGCCTGAATACTTCAGGCATAAGGAAGCAATCTCATGGCAATTATGTGCTTAAGATATTATCATAGCTTATCCAGTTTGTATGTAAGGACCATTAACACTCGCTAGAAACTCCCAGAGCAAAGCATAGAGTGATATTTGCCAGGGCTTTCTAATTACAACGCTTCAGAAATTATGATTTACAAGGACATACAGCTGAATGGAAAATAATATATATATATATATGTATATATATATATATATATATATATATATATATATATATACACACACATACACACACACACACACACACACCTTATATTTTAATCCCCCCAAAAATTAAAAATTTGTTTTTTCATGGTTATTATTCATTCATGCAAATTTTGCCACTAGAGAGAGCACGTGTGAAATGTTTCCCATTGAAAGTATAGGACAAGATCAAAAGGCCATGTGGTGAAAAATTAGTTGTCATAAATTAAAGTTATGGCCATAGTCACAGACAATGTACAGGAGATCTACAGTGACGATCTAGAACTAGTGGAAATTAATGTCACCAATCTGAAAATTTATCGGACCTGTTCAATTATTATTGCGTGTTAATCACCAATGCATTTATGGTTAGCAGATTATGAATTTCCTATATGGAGGCAATTTCTATAATTAGATATGATAATCCCAATTGTATTGGATTATTAGATTAGATTATTAAAGAGCTAGGAAAAAGTCTTAAAGAAGTTGTCCACTTTTGACAATCCCTTTCTGAAAATCAGATGAGCACAGGTGTCCCGCTGCTGTACCCCCAGCAATCCGCTGCAATCTGCGAAGGAACCAGCAATAAGCCTTCAATTTGCCTGCAGTGCCCACACAGGTGAAATTAAGCATTACACAGATTCTATTGAAATAATTGTGCGGTCCATGTAAAGTAGGTACACACTTGGTCCTCCAGAGTGAGAGACGCTCTTGTAGCCATTCTCAGTTCTACATAATTTGAGTCCTAAATGAGGGACTACCTACTTTTAACCCTAAATTCAATCATAGCGTGTTTGAAAATAGGTTTTCAAAATCAGACAACCCCTTTAAAAAAGGTAAAATGCCCACTCTTCCACACTTCAACCATGATTAGATACTGGGTTCAGATCAAAATCTTTGGAGACCCTTGACCATATATGTAACGGACCCTCTATCATTTTGTTTTTTTGGCCATATTGTGCCTAAATAATCAGTGCCATACAGTGAACATATAACACGCATACACCTTCAAAATAATACTATATTACTAGGTATGAAGTGTACAATAACCACGTAGGGTGAAGAAAGGGTTGTGGAGGCCTAAATGGTGACGGCTCAAGGGTAATTGCCTATTTTGCCCATGCTATAATCCAGACCGGGCAAGATAAGCATGGTGTCGTTGTTGGTAAGATGCAAAGTTTCCATTGCAGAATCAATGGAAGCTACAGATACTAGCAGGGTGATATTTCGGAGTGGAGTTCGGTATACCAGAGCATTGCTTGCATGAAGGAAGCAGTAAAAGTAAGGAGTAACAGATTTGTTTGTATTGTCAGTTGACCACTTCCAAGCACAGTAATACACAATGACAAGTAGAAGACTCTCACATACATCAAGGTGCAAGTCTCGAGAATAATGTAGGTGAAGAGGTAACACAACCCAAAGCACAAAGAGGCAACATGATCCCATCAAGGAGGTAACATTATCTCCAAGAAGTCTTGTGTTTCCTCTCTCCTCATTCTTAGCTCAGAGACTTCTATCAGGACATCTCAGTAGACAAGACGGCAACAGTGAAGGAAAGTAAAAGTGTAATGGAATAGAAAGCGAAGACTAATAATGAGAGTAAACTGGAATGAAGGAAAGCAGGGCGAGCGAGTACAAGACGGACAATAAAGAGGAGGACAATGACCAACCAGGGGGGTGCTAAGGGAATGTGTGACTTTGGAGAGGAGACAACAGGAGGCAAAACTGTAAATCAAGAGGTCACCTCCACACATGAATGAGCCCAAAGAAAAACAAAGCAATCTTGAGATTACGAGCAGGACATTGCGCCTCTCTGGAGGTATTTTACGTGTCTGTATTTTTATAAAAGAGCGATTTAACCAGAGTAGTGGAACGGTAATGGAGGTAACTTGGGTAACAGAGGGATCAACAACTTTGTGTTTTCGAGAATACCCATTTAGGGACATTCAACGTTTGCCACAATTTTCCTAGCATACTTTAGATGAATGATCCAAAAGATCCTTACAAGATAACATTGAGCCAAAACATTGGAGTTTTGGCCTAAAACTTTGATGCACTTGTTACCCGTTTCCCCCTTCACCAAGATAGTTGTTACCAAACAGGATCCCCCATTGCTCTAATTATACTAGCCTTATTTCTTCAAAGGGTGAACTATGCCTTAAAGGGGTTCTCAAGGCAGGTTAATGAGATGTGCAATAAAAATGTGATCAGTGGTTTTCCTTCATTTGGGATTTTCCCCGATCCCTGGGGCTTCCATATCCCGTCAGCATCTGATAAGTCAATATTCCCAATTTTACAGTTTAAAATGGATTTATTTAAGGCTGTCCTGGGTCTCAAAGCTTGGACTAGAGATGCCAGCATGGTAAACCCACATAATATGGGAAGTTAAGCTAACGCAACTGTTGAAAAGTAGAGCGGAAAATGAGTCAATTCTACAGTCAGCCTTGAGGAACCCATTGATGGCCCCATCTTGCTTTGGGCCCCCTAAACTATCAGCCCTTCGGTACTTTCAGTGATAGAATCAAACTAGGCACTTTAACATAAGTCTGGCTTATGCAAATCCAACTTAAAGTCTGATACTATGAATCTAGTCGAGAACTTTTGGTTTCCCTTCTCAGGGGGGGGGGGGGGAAGGATTGGCAGACATCTCAACAACCATTGATAGTGTGAGTCATCAACCTGTTAATGACCATTCTTTGATTATAGCCAACACAACTTGGAAGCCACCACTTTGTAGACTGGACCAATATTTCTGATGAATATAAGTTATGACATCATTAGGAATCGAAGGTCTTACGGTGGTCATTTACCGGCATATGTCTCACCAATACTGATGTTTGGTGAGATGTCTTAAAGTTCTCAGACTGCTATCTGCACCCATGCTATCTGGTTATTCTTATGTGAACAGAACACAATAGGCAAACAAGGGGCCCAATTTACCATGGGCTACAATCACTTATTACCCACCAGTCACAGGATGGGAGCTATGAAGGCTCAATAATAAAATGAAAGGGACCTATATAATAGGCAATGATGAGCCAATATGGTGCCCTCTACTTCACATAAGTGTTAATGCCCCGATACACCCCCCGTGGGACAACTTAATATATGGCATGGGCTTGAAGGGGTCACTGTACTTTAGAGGAAGTAACAAAGCCTCTCTAGGGTGCCCAACAAACTACTGTGGCCCTGACTATTTGCCCAAATGGGGCCCAGATATTTCTAATGAAGACTGTGTCCTAATAACATTTCCCTAATCCTAACCTTGCCTTGGGCGATACCCAAAGCCTTTCGAAACCCCTTTCGAAATTGCTTGTCATCCTAATCCCTAAGCAAATGCTGAAAATAATAGAGGACACAAAAAAAGAAAACGTCAAGGTTAGGATGAAAAAAGTCAGACAAATGTAAGGTCAGGTTCATCTAAACCAGGGGTGGGCAAACTTTTTGACTCGCGGGCCACAATGGGTTCTAAAATTTGACAGAGGGGCCGGGCCAGGAGCATTTGGAGGGAGTGTTTGGGCCGGATATACTAAAGCATTAAATGTAGTGTGTGCAAACCTCATAGCACAGTAAGAACACTACAACCCAATTTATTAACTGTCTTTCAAATGTGAAAAATAGCCCTTATCAGTTAATAAATTTGTCTCAAGGAATATGCAAGATATGGCATTTACATACTATTTCGCAGATACTGGGAGGAGGAAATGTAAATAGATTAAAATAACATACGCACTGTGATTTATCAAGAAAAAAGTTCTGTTGACTCTGTAAATTAGCTGCCAACCTCTGAGCAGTAGCCGCCCGTTCTTGTGTTGACTGCTTGCTAGCATAGTTTGCATGCTTCGTGGCAAAGTGACGGCTGATATTGTACTCTTTGAAAACCGAAGGGCTTAATGGTGACGTGAAACGAAGTGAAAATTAAAGTGAAATAAAGAGAAATACGCGCCACATTAACAACGGTCAATGTGTTTTGAGTGCGCCATCTATTGGGAAAACGTGGGCATTGCAGGGAAAGGGGAAAAAAAAGGAGGTTTTTACTATAATTTGGACAAGTTCGGCGGGCCGGATTAAAAAGCCTAACGGGCCGTATGTGGCCCGCGGGCCGTAGTTTGCCCATGTCTGATCTAAACAGTCAGAGGAAGGAACTAAGCCAATAACAAGCCATGTTGGTAGAAGAGTTCTTGTAACAAGCAGTCTTAGGGCAGTCATGTCCCTATCTAGTAGTATCAAGGCTGATGAGAAACCTCAAGACACAAAGAGTAGACATGACATTCAGTAGAATTACAAACTACAGAGAAACTTCTTCTTGTAGAGGTGGGTCTTTTGGAGAGGTTTCACGGTACATGGTCACAAGCCATTAAAATATATTTTCTTACTTAAGATTGATGGCATATTGCTAGGATATGCCATGAATGTCCTATTGGCGATTGTCCGACCACTGTGGCAAGGAAGCGCCATGCCCCTTGGGCTCCCGTCTGCTTTTCTTGGTAACATTAACCATAGTGGGCCAACCATGCAGCCTTTAAGAAAAGCAGAACAATCAAATGTTTGGCCAGTTGATCTACTGAAGATATCAAGTGTTCTCCTAAGGTTTCAGAAGAAGGACTTGCTGATTCCCGGACTGGCTTTATTATAAAAAGGGGTTGTCATCACAAGACACAAGGGTCTTATTGGCCAAATTATCAGTGTTCCTGTTACTCACCTTGTCTCGTAACCCTGCTTACATCTGCCGGCCAGGTCCAGTCTTCCTGACAACCGGCCCGCTCTGATGAGGTCATGCCCAACCACAAATTTAAAAGTAGATTCTGCATGGTATCACTGCCGGTGTCTTGAGGTATATTCCTTATCACTAGTTTTTAGTCTAACGTCTTGACCCTGATCCTGACCTTAACCTCATCTCTGGATTAAGCCACTTGTCTTGCCTTTTCTAGTTTTGCCATCTGGTATTTTTAGTTAATCTCCTTGTTGACCCCTGGCTGCTCTCCTGGTTACATCTCCATCTCCTCCTCTGGCTTGTTACATCATTGTCTGTGCTACCGGTATTGACCCCTGGCTTCGTTCTAACTCCACTTCTGCACCTGCTCCAGACGTCCCTACAGAATACATACCGCCAATCAATGACTTATTAAGGGCCCATTAAAGGAGTATCCGGCCGGGAAAGACCATACCCTATTGCGGGGGTTCTAGGGAGGTTCCTTAGACTCTGCACCTTAGTTTAGTCAGCGCTAAACCGATTGCGGCATAAGGATCCACTTCTTGGGTGAGAGTTACAAATGTGACTAAATTAGATTGTCAAAACTTCATATCACCCTTGGAGGAGATTCCTCATGTGCTTCAAGGAGGAACGGGGTAAGGGAGTGACAACTGCTCAGAGCATATTTTTGCCTCAGAAAAGTGGTTCTTAGTACGGTCCAATCTGGCTGGAGTTCCCGATTCCCTTCATACACATGAAGCGATATAAACATTATTATGGGCCTGGTAGACATTAGTTCAGTACAAGCCATGAAGCAGTTAAAAAATAATTAGCAGCCGTGAAGACACCAGGGAGGCAGCAACTGAGGAATCATTCCTGAAAGTCACATCTAATGTTCACTCTCTCTAAATAGGCCACCTGAGCCCCATGTCCTTTGTACGTACCTTACAGTATGTAGCGAAAAGAAGGTTTAGTGCCTTGACAGTCATTTCTCAGTCATTATTATATAATTGAAATGTCAACAGAAGACTCTGAGGGTGGAAATGGATGCAGAAGACCTCCTGGGAGATTCACCACCAACCAACACAGGGCAAGGTCGAACATGACAAGACTGTACCGATTTGAATACAATTATCGGTGGGGCTAAGCATTGATGGGTCCATCAGGATGTTCTATATGTAGGCAACATTTTTGTTAGCTGTGGCATTGGATTAAGTGCCATCAACATAGCCTGAACGAGCGGGGTGAAAGTGCCCACAAAAAGCCATAAAGGGGGATGGTGTTGTCCACAAGTCCAGCGATGTCGGGAGGTTTGGTGAGGGTTGGAGGTGAGAAAATAGGGGGCCTAATGGCGGGAAGTAGATAGGATAGGTGATTTGGAAAGAGGATTAAGTAGCATAGGTGGATTAGGTGCCAGTGTAGGGTTTAGAAGTATTCTTCTGTACTCACAGGGTGAAGCAGGTTCCACCCTCTCCGCCTTTGTTTTTAGGAGTATGTTTTTTGTTGTAAGGTGGGATTGCAGCACCAAATGCACGGAGTTGGTAGTTTTGGGACAAGGTGAGAAACACAGGCTTTATAACCGGGTTTCTCGTCAGTGGGGGGACACAGGGAGTGTGACAGGGTCCCCAATTAGGTGAGCGGACACTGCTGACTATTAGTTGGTGGAAGGGCCGTGGCAGGTGTTCCTCGGCACAATGTGGGAGTTCCTGCGATCTGTCGGATTGTCTAACTGTGCTGTTAAATGTGAATGGTTGCACTCTTGATGAAATCACTCAAGGTCATGTAATTGCCCACAGAAGGTCACCAGCTGTGGTGGCACAGAAAGCCATACATCCAACTAGCGACTTGAAGCTGAGGTCTAGTGGTGGACACCCAGTATTCGCATAGTGGTTGACAGGCATGGCCTGTGGACTTACTCAGCTGCCATGATCTATCCTCTATAATGACAGGTCCAAAAATATTCAGATCTGGAGTTACTTACGAAAAACAAAACTGAGAATGGACCTAAGAAACTTCATCCAAAGGGCCAGCCATTTGGATTGTGCTCCTTCGGAAGATACCTATTGAATAGTCATTGGAGCCTCATCACTGGTTTGTCACTATATTAGTAATGCCTAGAAGCATAACTAGATCAAACTTGTCTTCTCATCTACTAAAAGGTTTTGTCATTTTGATAAATTGTTACATAAACATATCTGCGGGATTTCTATAAAAGAAACCTAAAGGATCGTACCTGGGTTGCAGAGTAGTCAAACGCCACATCAAACATGTAGGACTTCTCACGGGAACGGTTGGCTCTCAAAATGTCATCTGGGTCTTCCATTGGATCCATAAGAACCACCATCTACAAGAAGTTATTATATAGGTTGATAACATTGTACAACGGCACCATGGTAAACGTTCTGAAAATTATTGTCCACCACATGGGCCTGTTGAGGGCCCGTATGGGAGGAGTGGCAGATTATGCAGCAAATCCAGTGTCTGATATTTTTGAGTTTACACCCTCTCAGAATTTATTTCCACCTGGATGGTCCAGTTAAAATCTGACCGGATGTCATCTTAAGAGTTAGGGGCCAGAAGCTTTAAAATCTTGACTTTTCTTCCATACCAACATTTTGCCCTAATCAAGTCCATAACAAGTAACCATAGGGCCCAACTCCCCCATGGCCACCACAAAGTCAGTTCAGTAAATGGAACGGTTATGATAGTTATGGTCTTCATGTGGTCCTCGCTTTATTGGACCCTTTCCCTGCACAATTTAGTGTTCCTCCTCATCATCATGTTTCCTTCTCCCTTCCACCTTTGAGGGTCCCTTTAAAGTTGAGGTGTATCCCCATAGCCAGACACTAATCCAACTTTTGTACCCTTACCCTGAGTGACACCAGTCTATGGTAATACTGTACACACATTTGGCTCCTTTAAGAGGTGAGCATAATGCGTCAAGTGTTCCTCAAGCCAAAAACATCTATTATTTAGAGGAGAGCTTCACGTTCGTGTATGAGTGGGTACTTTGTGAGCAGATGGCATTTGGCTGCATCGTCTGTAAATTCTTCTTAGTCAGATAACGGATTATTCTAGAACTGACGCCAGTTTGAACAGACACAGTCTTGTGCCGGTCTCAACCCTGGTACATCCAAGTGAAGGTAACCAGACAATGGACACCTTCACTCCATGACCAGATGGTGTTACCTCAGCGAAACCTGGAACAAATGCAACTATTTAACTCGGCTCCAGCTGTTAACGGAGGAGATAAACATGTCCTCCTGAAGAGAGAGAGGAATTTTAGGGAGATTTTCCTTGTTTCATATATTGAATAAAAATACAGCGATGGATTTTCTGGCTATGTCATGTTGAAAGTAAAAATCGTACAACCAGGTGTAGATAGACAACAGGTAGGTAGACACCGAAGTACAAAAAATTGTCTATTATCTCAGAGTGTTCGCCTATCATCTCAGCGACCTGCAATACACATCAGCTCCCGGAACGGACTTATTAGCTCGGAGAATGACTTTGCATTGGGTATGGACTTTTTAGCTCCGGGCATAGACTTATTAGCTCCGGCCACAGACCTATTAGCTCTGGGGTTAGCATATTTAGCCCATTATTAGCTTTGGTCAATAACTTATAAGATCAGGGTATGGACTTATCGGCTCCGGGCACGCACTTATCGGCTCCGGGCACGCACTTATCGGCTGTAGGTGCTGACTCATTAGCTCTGGGTATGGAACGATTAGCTCTGGGTTTGAACCTATTAGCTCTACGTGCTGGCTTATTAGCTTTGGTCAATGACTTATTATCTCCGAGTATAGACTTATTAACTCCCGGCACTGACTTATTAGCTATGGGTATGGACTTTTTAGCTCTATGTGCTGATTTATTAGCTCCAAGTCTGGACTTTTATCTCTGGGTGCGGACATTAGCTTTGGTTAATAACATATTAGCTCCCAGCACTCACTTATTCGCTCTAGGTATTGACTTATTCGCTCCGAGTACGGACTTATTCGCTCCGAGTACGGACTTATTCGCTCCGAGTACGGACTTATTCGCTCCGAGTACGGACTTATTCGCTCCCGGCACTCACTTATTAGCTCTAGGTATTGACTTATTAGCTTCAGGTGCTGATTTATTAGATTTGGTCAATGATTTATTACCATTAAGCACGGACTTATTTGAGAATACTGTTTTAATATCCAACAGTGACGTATCTGTTCTCCATAGGACAGTGATTAAACCTGTAAATTGTATTACTCCACCATATAATAGGAGAGAGAGAAACAAGAAGAAGCAATATCAATATAGGCGGGATTCACACGACCGGGTCGTTCCCGAGCCCGTGTGTCGGCCGGTAAAATCGTCCATTTTGCCCGGCCGGTTTGCATTAAGTTTTGCATCCGTGCCGGGCCGGGCAGATCCGGACAGTGACATCAGCGGCAACTCCTGAAGGGGAATCCCCATGTGTTCGGGGATTCCGCTTCAGGAGTTTCCCCTGATGTCACTGCCCAGATATGGACAGAGACATCAAGCGCTCTGTCCAGGAGCGGAATCCCCGAAAACACGGGGATTCCGCTCCTTCAAGGAGCTAAAGTGCGGCTAGCACATAGCAGAGCGGGGAGATACCTCCCCGCTCTGCTATAGTGGCGTCGCTACAGTAGTAGCAGCCGCAGCAGCAGCAGCAGCTGCAGCTGCTAGCGGCGCCATCGAAGGTGTCGCCGGGCCAGGGTGCTTTTCAAGCAGGGGAAGGGAGCCAGCGCAGCGCTCCCTTCCACCTGCTGTACACCCCGGCCCTGCCACACAGTGTACAGCGATGCCATTCGTCAGAATGGCATCAACTCCTCCTCCTCACATGCACTCTGCGCTGTGAGGAGGAGGAGATAGAGCGCAAGCTCCGGAAAACCCAGCCATCACTCGGGACACATCCCGGTGATGGCCGTGTATTACCCGGCCCCATAGACTTCTATGGGAGCCGGGCGGCCGGGTACCCGGGCGAAGATAGAGCATGTCCTATTTTTTGACGGCCGGTTTTCGCGGCCGTCAAAAAATCGGTTGTGTGAATAGCCCCATTAGGGGTCTATTATTCCTAATCCAGCCGGGTGCCGGCCGATTTATGAACGGCCGGCACCCGGCCGGGAAACCCTGCCGTGTGAATGAGGCCTAACGGTTTCTATAAGAACGCCAGTGAATGAAGATCTAAATTGGTTCTTGGGTATGTTTGCAGCTTTGGTACAAACTATAAGTTGAAGAATCCATAGACAGATGGTCTTCTACTCTATAAAGTGTAAGTGTATAGAAGCTAAATCTGGACATAGACCTATATAATAGACATATATAATATATACAATGAGCCCTTATAGTGATAATTGTTTCGTTGATGTTACCAAAACAAATGGGAGCGGTTAACTGAAATCCTCTAATCCTCTTAACTATCATGATGAGACATCTTGTGGTTAACATCTCGTTTCTACACTTCTGGCTGCTTACCTCTTACAAATAAAGGCCCAGTTGCCTGAGCCTAAAGCCTTGACCTCCGCCTCAGTTAGACATTTGACCAACCACCACCCACCAAGACCAGTCTTGCAACCATCTAAGACACTTTTTGCCCGATACCATTCTTTGGATATCTATCTGCACATCAGTTGTCACCTATAGAGGACAACTCCACTTGAGAGAAACTGAGGAATCTGACCGACAAGTCCAGGACATCTACTAAGGGTTAAGTGTGAAGAACACACCCAGGTTAAACCAAAGACAACCTTATTGAGACACAAGTGATCCAAGTCATACTCTAATCCTTAAGAGATACAAAAGGTCCACAACCAATACAAGTCTTATGGAGACACAAGGGGTCCACATCCAATATCAACCCTTTAAAGAGATAAGGGGGTCCACATCTAAAGCTAACCTTACAGAGACACAGAGGGTCTGCATCTAACTCCAACCATCTAGTGCACACCTAATGCCTATTCTTTAGAGACACAACGGGTCAACATCCAACACCAAACCTTTCGAGAGACAAGGGGTCCACATCCAATGCCAACCCTTTAGAGGCAGAAGAGCTCCACATCCAAATTCCAATGGAAAGCGACACAAGGGATGCAAACCCAATGCTAGCATTGCAGAGACACAAAGGGTTCGCATCTAACCCTAACCATCTAGTGCACACCCTTTACCAATTCTTTAGAGACATAACAGGTCCACATCCAATGCCAAAGCTTTAGAGAGTCAAGGGGTCAACACCCAACTTCAAATGGATAGAGACACAACGGGTCCATCTCCAAAGCTAACCTTACAGAGACACAAAGGGTGTGCATCTAACCCTAACCATCGAAGGCTCACCTAATACCAATTCTTTAGACGCACAAGGCGTCTACATACAATTCCAACTCTATAAAAACACAAAAGGCCCAGATTCAACGCAAAACCTGTGGCGACTCAAAGGTTCCAAAGCCAACTTTTAAAAAATACAAAAGGGTCTACATTCAATGTCAAACATTAGAGATACAATGTGTCCACACCCAACATCAAACCCTATAGAGATACAATGGGTCAACATCCAATGTCAAACCTTATAGAAATACAATGGATCCACATCCAACATCAAACCCTTTAGAGATACAATGTGTCCACACCCAACATCAAACCCTATAGAGATACAAAGGGTCCTGATACCATATACGATCCACCTTACCTACCATCAATGCTCTATTGTTTTGCACTTGTTATACTCCGTACACCACCTGGCTGTTTATTTTAAGAGTTTCTATGGCAAGACTTAAGACAACATCTCTTTAATTATCCTTTGCAGATCACAAGGAGCTGTAGTTGTTGTAAGATATCACAAGAAGCCATCTGGTTTTTACTTGGGTGGTTGTGTAATCCCCGTCTCGATTCTTACACCTTAAGGGTCTTATATCTGCCATATGTTACGGAAGCGTGGTAGGGGCACTAGAGCATGCCCGTAGTGACAGAAGGAAAGGCTGATCTGCACAGATCTACTCACACCCTGAGCATTGTATCGGGAAATCAGATCTATGGTTTAATTCATTAAGACGATGAAAAATTTATTTTACTTGGCAGCATTTTCCAAAATTGTCCACTCCCTTGCCATGTGTCTGTCTGGAAGTCCTTCAGTTGTATATGCGTATAGAGCATTTCATAGCATTTTTAGGGGAAAACCAGACAAAACTGGTCTTCCTATATGTCATACCATACCTGTATACGATCCCAAAATGTTCAGATGACTCCCGAAAAAGGGGAGACCTCCTGGTCGCCCAGATGAGCCAGCAAATCTCCTGGGCGCCACATCCTGTCTCAACTCTTCTCATTCCTGGTTTGTATTAGTTTAAGGCTTCAATGTCTGTATTTAAGGGGTTTGTATTTGTTTAATAGGTCTGGTCTTGGGTCCGTATTGGTTTTGGGGTCGGGGGGGTCTGTATTTGTTTAGGCTGTCTAGTCTGGAGTCTCTAATCGTTTAGAAGGTCTGGTCGGGGGTTAGGGGTGTGCAACAGCACCCAGAGTTGAAGAGGAGCGGTAAGTAAATGGAGGAGTCTGATCTGGGGTGTGAATTTTGGCGTCTGGTTTTAGGTCTCAATTAACTTTGGTGTCTGGTCTGGAACGTGTATTTGTTTAGGGGGTCTCGTCTGGAGTTTTTAATTGTTTAGGTGGTCTGATCGGGGATCTGTATTAGTTTTGGGTTTCTGGTCTGTAGTCTGTATTTGTTTAGGGAGTCTCATCTGGAGTCTGTGCTTGTTTAGGGGCCTAATAGGGGGTGTATTTGTTTAAGGGGTGTTCGGCAGCACCCTGAATTGAGGAGGAGCAGTAAATAAATAAAGGAATCTGGTCTGGAGTCTGAAATTTGGGATCTGGTCTTGGGTCTCAATATACTATGGTGTCCGGTCTGGGGTCTATCTGGGGGTTTTATTTATTCTACGGTCTGTTCCGAGATTTCAATGAATTTTGGCGTCTGGTCTAGGGTATATATTAATTACGGGGTCTGGTCTGGGGTCAGTTAATTTTTGATTTATCTGGTCTGGGGTCTGAATTTTTGGGGTCTGGTCTAAGGTCTCAATATTTTCCTTGGGGTCTTGTCTGGGGTCTGTGTTTATTTACAAGTCTATTTATTTAGGGATCTGGCCTGAGGTCTTAGTTAATTTTGGGATCTGTATTTAGGGGGCCTGTTCTGATGTCTGTATTAGTTTAGGTGGTCTGGTCTGGTGTCTGTCTTAATTCTAGGGTGTGATGAAGGGGGTCACATGCACTTTAAATGCCTCAAGTTGGGCGCATGCCCTATATAAGTTAAAAATGTGCGCCCTTTAATACATAGAGTCCAGGAGCTCGGACCACCTCTGATTTCCAGAGAGAAATCTCCGCATTTCTCTATGGATTTATTGGATTAGGGGGGGGGTGTAGCTCCCGGGGGCAGGTGGCACCTGTAGCAGGTAGCTCTATTGAATGCAAAGACTATATCTGACAATCTTTTTCATCTTCAGCCTGCTACTGTATGTCCAGACCGTTACCATGGCAGTGCCGTCCTCTGCAGAAAAGCGAGTAGCTATCAGCTGCCATCTGTGCCTCTCTCCTGTCTTCTGAACTGTCTGGCTCCGTCTTATGTCTACGAACACTCAAGACCGGCCACATTCCCAATTCATTGACTTCACTTGTTTCTACTGACCTGTGCCTCATGCCTTTTTTTTTTTTTTTTTTAACCCTGTAGGGTCATCAGTTTGTCGCTGCAATGTCATACACAAAGAGGTTTTTCAGGATCAACTTCCCTCTTCAATCCCCCTCTTGACATCCTAAACTGTGGGCTCCAAATTATAACAGCACTCAAGGGGTGCACTGATTCCTGACTGTCGTGGGCGTGCACAGAGGGCGTGCTTCTCACTTTCAGGATGGTGGCGGAGGCGTTGAAGGTTGGTTGATATGCGGTCAGATAAAGCTTTCAGGGTGCTATTTGTAGAATTTGAAACCCCATTTTATTAATCCCATATACCATTGTGACTCCACATACAACAATACCGTCGATTGGTAAAGAAAATCTGCAACTACAAAGATTTCCCAAGTTAAGTGTGGGCTTTCCAGTTGGGACCACGCTAACCAACATAGTGCTGACCAGTAATAGTGCCATAGGTGAAAGCTATAGTGACCAAGTCATCAATACTGTGCTAAGTCTGGACTCCCATGAAAACTACCAGGGATTATTGGCATTTTAGAAGTATTGATCCGCCAGCCCATATTTTTGAACCGTGATTGCAATCTTAACTAATATACCCCAGTTACAATACACAACTAAATAGGCCTTACCTGTTCATCCACCTTGTGGGCAATGATGGTGGCTCCTTCTACCATCTCAGTCTCATTGATCGGCCGGACACGGAGGGCAACCTGTTGTGGCAAAAAAGAAATATAATTGGTATGGAACAAATCACCGGTGTCTGAATAAAGATGCGTGAGCCTTCAAATACACTCACATAAAACACTACAACTCCCATCATAACCATAATACAATTCTAATATAATCTACACATAGAACATTACACCTTCCAACATGACCAGATTACTTGGTATACATATTACACTTCTATTAAATATAGAATAATACACAAAAATATAACCACTATAATTACTGCTCCCTATATACAAGAATATAACTACAATATTACTGCCCCTATATACAAGAATATAACTACTATAATACTGCCTCCTATATACAAGAATATAACTACTATAATACTGCCCCTATATACAAGAATATAACTACTATAATACTGCCCCTATATACAAGAATATAACTACTATAATACTGCCCCCTATATACAAGAATATAACTACTATAATACTGCCCCTATATACAAGTATATAACTACTATAATACTGTCCCCTATATACAAGAATATAACTACTATAATACTGTCCCTATATACAAGAATATAACTACTATAATACTGCCCCCTATATACAAGAATATAACTACTGTAATACTGCCCCTATATACAAGAATATAACTACTGTAATACTGCCCCTATATACAAGAATATAACTACTATAATACTGCTCCTATATACAAGAATATAACTACTATAATACTGCTCCCTATATACAAGACTATAACTACTACAATACTGCTCCTATATACAGGAATATAACTACTATAATACTGCCCCCTATATACAAGAATATAACTACTATAATACTGCTCCTATATACAAGAATATAACTACGGTACTATAATAGTGCTCCCTATATACAAGAATATAACTACTATAATACTGCCTCCTATATACAAGAATATAACTACTATAATACTGCCCCCTATATACAAGAATATAACTACTATAATACCGCCCCTATATACAAGAATATAACTACTATAATACTGTCCCCTATATACAAGAATATAACTACTATAATACTGCCCCTATGTACAAGAATATAACTACTATAATACTGTCCATATATACAAGAATATAACTACTATAATACTGCACCTATATACAAGAATATAACTACTATAATACTGCCTCCTATATACAAGAATATAACTACTATAATACTGCCCCTATATACAAGAATATAACTATTATAATACTGCCCCCTATATACAAGAATATAACTACTATAATACTGCCCCTATGTACAAGAATATAACTACTATAATACTGCCCCCTATATGCAAGAATATAACTACTATAATGCTGCCCCCTATATGCAATAATATAACTACTATAATACTGGCCCTATATACAAGAATATAACTACAATAATACTGCTCCTATATACAAGAATATAACTACTATAATACTGCCCCCTATATACAAGAATATAACTACTATAATACTGCCCCCTATATGCAAGAATATAACTACTATAATGCTGCCCCCTATATACAAGAATATAACTACTATAATACTGGCCCTATATACAAGAATATAACTACAATAATACTGCTCCTATATACAAGAATATAACTACTATAATACTGCCCCTATATACAAGAATATAACTACTATAATACTGCACCTATATACAAGAATATAACTACTATAATACTGCCTCCTATATACAAGAATATAACTACTATAATACTGCCCCTATATACTAGAATATAACTACTATAATACTGCCCCCTAGATACAAGAATATAACTACTATAATACTGCTCCTATATACAAGAATATAACTACTATAATACTGCCTCCTATATACAAGAATATAACTACTATAATACTGCTCCTATATACAAGAATATATCTACTATAATACTGCCCCCTATATACAAGAATATAACTACTATAATACTGCTCCTATATACAAGAATATAACGACTATAATACTGGCCCTATATACAAGAATATAACTACTATAATACTGCTCCTATATACAAGAATATAACTACTATAATACTGGCCCTATATACAAGAATATAACTACTATAATACTGCCCTTATGTACAAGAATATAACTACTATAATACTGCCCCAATATACAGGAATATAACTACTATAATACTGCCCCCTATGTACAATAATATAACTACTATAATACTGCCCCCTATGTACAATAATATAACTACTATAATACTGCTCCCTATATACAAGAATATAACTACTATAATACTGCCCCCTATATACAGGAATATAACTACTATAATACTGCCCCCTATATACAAGAATATAACTACTATAATACTGCCCCCTATATACAAGAATATAACTACTATAATACTGCCCCTATATACAAGAATATAACTACTATAATACTGCTCCTATATACAGGAATATAACTAATATAATACTGCTCTTATATACAAGAATATAACTACTATAATACTGCTCCTATATACAGGAATATAACTACTATAATACTGCTCCTATATACAGGAATATAACTACTATAATACTGCTCCTATATACAAGACTATAACTACTATAATACTGCCTCCTATATACAGGAATATAACTACTATAATACTGCCCCTATGTACAAGAATATAACTACTATAATACTGCCCCCTATATACAAGAATATAACTACCATAATACTGCCCCCTATATACAAGAATATAACTACTATAATACTGCCCCCTATATACAAGAATATAACTACTATAATACTGCCCCCTATATACAAGAATATAACTACTATAATACTGCCCCCTATATGCAAGAATATAACTACTATAATGCTGCCCCCTATATGCAAGAATATAACTACTATAATACTGCCTCCTATATACAAGAATATAACTACTATAATACTGCTCCCTATATACAAGAATATAACTACTATAATACTGCCCCCTATATACAGGAATATAACTACTATTATACTGCCCCTATATACAAGAATATAACTACTATAATACTGCCCCTATATACAAGAATATAACTACTATAATACTGCCCCCTATATACAAGAATATAACTACTATAATACTGCTCCTATATACAAGGATATAACTACTATAATACTGCCCCAATATACAAGAATATAACTACTATAATACTGTCCCCTATATACAAGAATATAACTACTATAATACTGCCCCTATGTACAAGAATATAACTACTATAATACTGCCCCCTAGATACAAGAATATAACTACTATAATACTGCTCCTATATACAAGAATATAACTACTATAATACTGCCTCCTATATACAGGAATATAACTACTATAATACTGCCCCTATGTACAAGAATATAACTACTATAATACTGCCCCCTATATTCAAGAATATAACTACAATAATACTGCCCCCTATATACAAGAATATAACTACTATAATACTGCCCCTATATACAAGAATATAACTACTATAATACTGCCCCCTATATGCAAGAATATAACTACTATAATGCTGCCCCCTATAAGCAAGAATATAACTACTATAATGCTGCCCCCTATATGCAAGAATATAACTACTATAATACTGCCTCCTATATACAAGAATATAACTACTATCATACTGCCGCCTATATACAAGAATATAACTACTATAATACTGCTCCTATATACAAGAATATAACTACTATAATACTGCCCCCTATATACAAGAATATAACTACTATAATACTGCTCCTATATACAAGAATATAACTACTATAATACTGCCCCTATATACAAGAATATAACTACTATAATACTGCTCCTATATACAAGAATATAACTACTATAATACTGCTCCCTATATACAAGAATATAACTACTATAATACTGCCCCCTATATACAAGAATATAACTACTATAATACTGCCCCTATGTACAAGAATATAACTACTATAATACTGCCCCTATATACAAGAATATAACTACTAGAATACTGCCTCCTATATACAAGAATATAACTACTATAATACTGCCCCTATATACAAGAATATAACTACTATAATACTGCCCCTATATACAAGAATATAACTACTATAATACTGCCCCTATATACAAGAATATAACTACTATAATACTGCCCCTATATACAAGAATATAACTACTATAATACTGCCCCTATATACAAGAATATAACTACTATAATACTGCCCCTATATACAAGAATATAACTACTATAATACTGCCCCCTATATACAAGAATATAACTACTATAATACTGCCCCCTATATACAAGAATATAACTACTATAATACTGCCCCCTATATGCAAGAATATAACTACTATAATGCTGCCCCCTATAAGCAAGAATATAACTACTATAATGCTGCCCCCTATATGCAAGAATATAACTACTATAATACTGCCTCCTATATACAAGAATATAACTACTATCATACTGCCGCCTATATACAAGAATATAACTACTATAATACTGCTCCTATATACAAGAATATAACTACTATAATACTGCCCCCTATATACAAGAATATAACTACTATAATACTGCTCCTATATACAAGAATATAACTACTATAATACTGCCCCTATATACAAGAATATAACTACTATAATACTGCTCCTATATACAAGAATATAACTACTATAATACTGCTCCCTATATACAAGAATATAACTACTATAATACTGCCCCCTATATACAGGAATATAACTACTATAATACTGCCCCCTATATACAAGAATATAACTACTATAATACTGCCCCTATATACAAGAATATAACTACTATAATACTGCCCCTTATATACAAGAATATAACTACTATAATACTGCCCCCTATATACAAGAATATAACTACTATAATACTGCTCATGATATCAGAGCGCCATGATACAGCGGCCAGCCGCTATAAGCACCACTAGAGCTCGTCTATACAGTTTTCCAGCACGGCTCAGTGCCTGATGAAGGTCGCTTTTGACCGAAACGTCGCACTCTGCCACTGGCATTAAAAACAAAATAAAAAAACCTTTTGTTTCAAAAAATTGGTGTGCCGGATACTCTTTTATACTCAGGCCCTGCAAAAGGCATAACACGTTATATACAAGCTTTGCCTGGAGTGTTCCTTTAATTATCCCAAAGTCCTGCATGGCACATCCGCCTAGTTATACAGTTATTTGGGAGCAGGAATCGGCAGATTTGCTATTGCAGAATCTAGGAAAGGTGGGTGAGATCTATGGTGACCATATTGGTTGCCACCCAGCTTTCCCAGGACCGGATGCTTTTTTTTCTGGCTTTAGAAGTGTAAAACCCCGAGCCCTTTGTCCAGGTAAAGTGGTTTGTTAATTACAGTCTCTGTATCTGCAGTTTGATGCCAAACATAATTATGTGTCATTATTTTCCGGTTCTAATCCTGTAGTGAGACCCCCAGCAAGGGATTAACCTGCACAGATGGACACAATGACTTAGCAGAGGCCTGTCGGACACGCCATACGCGGCTCAGACACGCCAAGGAGGAGATACCACTAATGCCAGGACTGCCAGCGACATTAACCCACTCAGAACCTGATACAACGCCAGCTTGAGGAAGAACACACAGGTGAACCTATACTTATATATGGGAGAATTGCATGTAGGGCAATTCCCCAATACACTTCTATTATCAGAATCGCTGACCAAGCGAGTTCAATCACATCTCCATCTGGTCAGTAACCCTGGCTGTTTTATGTCAGTCTGTGTCTGAGGTGACTATGACCTCCTGCCACTTCAGGGACAGGATTAGGATATTGGGGAATCGCTGTATATGCCATTCCCTATTAATAAGTGTAGATTCCCCCCAGCCCGGGGTCACACAGAGACGGGTAGTGCAGCTGAGAATGCCACCCCATGTGTTTGAGTACCTACCTATGGTGATGAAATCAAAATCATATGAAATTGTGAATTGTCACTTGTATGAACTGAAATGCGCGGCCACTGAATAGAGGATCACCAGCATGTGTGCCCTGTGTGCCCCCCGGGTAGAGAACAGACATCCGAATATTATAACAACCAACATATTTCACAGTACCTTATAGTCAGGTGGAGCAGTATACATAGTAACTATCCAGAGAGTGGACATGTCTATAAGTGCGTATATGAGAGTGTGGCGATGTATATAAGAGTGTATATATGAGAGTGTGGATATGTATATAAGTGCGTATATGAGAGTGTGGATATGTATATATAAGAGTGTATATATGAGAGTGTGGATATGTATATAAGAGTGTATATATGAGAGTGTGGCTATGTATATAAGAGTGTATATGAGAGTGTGGTAATGTATAGAAGTGCGTATATGAGTGTGTGGATATGTATATATAAGAGTGTATATATGAGAGTGTGGCTATGTATATAAGAGTGTATATGAGAGTGTGGTAATGTATATAAGTGCGTATATGAGTGTGTGGATATGTATATATAAGAGTGTATATATGAGAGTGTGGATATGTATATAAGTGCGTATATGAGAGTGTGTATATGTATATAAGTGCATATATGAGTGTGGATATGTATAGAAGTTTGTATATATGAGAGTGTGGATATGTATATAAGTGCATATATGAGAGTGTGGTAATGTGTATGTGTGTGTATATGTATATTAGTGCATATATGAGAGTGTGTATATGTATACAAGTGTGTATATGAGAGTGTGGATAAGTATATAAGTGCATATATGTATATAAGTGTCTGTATATGTATATACGTGTCTGTATATGAGAGTGTGGATATGTATATAAGTGCGTATATGAGAGTGTGTATATGTATATAAGTGCATATATGAGAGTGTGGTAATGTATACAAGTGCGTATATGAGTGTGTATATGTATATTAGTGCATATATGAGAGTGTGTATATGTATATAAGTGTATATATGAGAGTGTGGAAAAGTATATAAGTGCATATATGTATATAAGTGTCTGCATATGTATATAAGTGTCTGTATATAAGTGCGTATATGAGAGTGTGGATATGTATATAAGTGTATATATGAGAGTGTGGATAAGTATATAAGTGTCTGTATATGAATATAAGTGTCTGTATATGAATATAAGTGTCTGTATATGAATATAAGTGTCTGTATATGAGCGTGTATATGAGAGTGTGGATATGTATATAAGAGTCTAAATATGAGAGTGTGGATATGTATATAAGTGCGTATATGAGTGTGGATACGTATATAAGAGTGTATACATGAGAGTGTGGATATGTATATAAGTGTATATATGAGAGTGTGGTAATGTATATAAGTGCATATGAGAGTGTGTATATGTATATAAGTGTCTGTATATGAGAGTGTGGATATGTACATAATTCTGTGTATGTGTGTGTGTGTGTGTGTGTGTGTGTGTGTGTGTAAAAGAACATGTATATATCTAGAAGTGTGTATATAGGAGAGTGTGTGTGTGTGTGTGTGTGTGTGTGTGTATGTATATATATATATATATATATATATATACTGTATATGTATCTAGTTATAGAAGAGTGTTACGTGTATACACGCAGATATACCTTTATATACACTCTCTCATATACTTATACATGCATAAGCTCACATACGTTATATACACACATCGATGTACTGTACATATGGTCAATTTCACATACACAAGCTTTCCTATGTATATCACTGTACATATAAGTATTTGAGACTATACATACGTGTGTATCTGAGAGTGCATATATGTATATGAATGTGTGTATACAAGAGTGTATATATAACAGGGTGTACATAAGTATTGGAATATTTGCATGTATCTATTTGAAATTGTATATAAAAATATATGTGTGTGTGTGTATATATATATATATATATATATATATATATGTATATATATATATATATATATATATATAGGAAAATGAGTATGTATATAAGAGTTTGTATATATGAGAATGTGTGTGTATATGTGTGTGTGTATATATATATATATAAAACACATATACACACATAGTATGCAAGCGTATCTGGTATTAGTGTGTAGCAGCTAGTGGACTCTTTATGTCATTTACATGGAGTTCCAGTTCTGCAGTTGGTAGCGGGTCACTGAGCAGTGTGTGTGTATATATATATATATATATATATAGGGGACATCAATAAAATGTTAGGGATGGGGGACGTGTAGATTTACCGTCAGCTGCTGGTCCTTGGACTCTCCTCCGTCCTTCATGGCTGGATGTGGAATGAAGCCCAGCAGGGAAGGTGCAGCGGCTTTATCCGTACATGTCACAGCTCACAGCCAACTCTCCAGGCGGAGATGTGACCGCAGCCCCTACCACCCCCTGTACGCTGCCGCTCTTATGGAATAATACATGTGTGACAATATGAACATGGAGGCAGAGGGGCGCAGGCATGTGTGTGGAGAGCTGCAGAGGGCAGCAGGAGGGATGGCTGAGGAGTTCACCAGGTTCCTCTCACTCCTTCATCTGCTCTCATGGATTCCCTGGAGATCTCGTTACCCAACACAACAAACCAACCCCAGCTGTCACTGCAATGAGCACATGCGCCCTCTTGTGGCCTCTCTTAATACTGCAGCTCATTAGAACTAGCCTGTGTAATAAACTGTGATTACAATATGGTCAAGCTATTGTTCCATGTTATCAGTCGTCTTAAAAGGTATACTCACAGGGGTCCAGGGAGCTGAGATATGGGCTGCTGTATGCAGGATCTACATAATCTAGGTAGTCACCAGTGAATTTCTTTCCCTGTGTTAAACGCACAGCTAAATCAATCAGTGCAAAGACCCTGCAAACAGCAGCCCAGATCTCAGATTCCCTATGAGCGGGACTTGGTTGGAGTAGGACATTAGGTTTACATTAAGTATGTGGTGTGTGATATATAACTAATATACAGGATGTTATTAGGGAAAAATTTGATAGAATTGTGACAAGTGTATGGGACTGACCTGCAATACCAGAGATGATCCAGGGGCAAGAGTGGCGCTGTTTCTGGAAAAAACAAATCAGATTTTTTTTTTTTAATTCCCATCACATTATCAATATCAGACTTGTCTCAATTATATTACAAGATTATGTTTGGCTTTGACTTGTAGGAAATGTTCTGGGATTTACATTGTGCCAAAGAAAAAGATATTAACGTAACAGAAAACTGAGCCAGATGGGACGCTGATGTCATAAAGCGTGGGCTCATCACATGTCTGAAGAGGGGTTTACAGAGGACTGCACTAGATCATTAATATCCAGATATAAAAATTTACTATTAATTACAGCTTCATGTTTATAGAAAATGTCATAGAAAATTGTATAACCTATTCAGATTCAAAAGTCTTGTACAAAGGAGGAGTATTATAGTAGTTATATTCTTATATATAGGGAGTAGTATTATAGTAGTTATATTCTTGTATATAGAGGGCAGTATTATAGTAGTTATATTCTTGTATATAGGAGCAGTATTATAGTAGTTATATTCTTGTATATAGGAGCAGTATTATAGTAGTTATATTCCTGTATATAGGGGGCAGTATTATAGTAGTTATATTCTTGTATATAGGGGCAGTATTATAGTAGTTATATTCTTATATATAGGGAGTAGTATTATAGTAGTTATATTCTTGTATATAGGGGGCAGTATTATAGTAGTTATATTCTTGCATATAGGGGCAGTATTATAGTAGTTATATTCTTGTATATAGGGGCAGTATTATAGTAGTTATATTCTTGTATATAGGAGCAGTATTATAGTAGTTATATACTTGTACATAGGTGCAGACATATTATAGTAGGTATATTCTTGTATATAGGGGGCAGTATTATAGTAGTTATATTCTTGTATATAGGGGCAATATTATAGTAGTTATATTCTTGTATTTAGGGAGCAGTATTATAGTAGTTATATTCCTGTATATAGGGAGCAGTACTATAGTAGTTATATTCTTGTATATAGGGGGCAGTATTATAGTAGTTATATTCTTGTATATAGGGGCAGTATTATAGTAGTTATATTCTTATATATAGGGAGCAGTATTATAGTAGTTATATTGTTGTACATAGGGGCAGTATTATAGTAGTTATATTCTTGTATATAGGAGCAGTATTATAGTAGTTATATTCTTGTATATAGGAGCAGTATTATAGTAGGTATATTCTTGTATATAGGGGGCAGTATTATAGTAGTTATATTCTTGTATATAGGGGCAATATTATAGTAGTTATATTCTTGTATTTAGGGAGCAGTATTATAGTAGTTATATTCCTGTATATAGGGAGCAGTACTATAGTAGTTATATTCTTGTATATAGGGGGCAGTATTATAGTAGTTATATTCCTGTATATAGGGGGCAGTATTATAGTAGTTATATTCCTGTATATAGGGGGCAGTAGTAGTTATATTCCTGTATATAGGGGGCAGTATTATAGTAGTTATATTCCTGTATATAGGAGCAGTATTATAGTAGTTATATTCTTGTATATAGGGGGCGGTATTATAGTAGTTATATTCTTGTATATAGGAGCAGTATTATAGTAGTTATATTCTTGTATATAGGGGCAGTATTATAGTAATTATATTCTTGTATATAGGAGGCAGTATTATAGTAGTTCTATTCTTGTATATAGGGGGGCAGTATTATAGTAGTTCTATTCTTGTATATAGGAGCAGTATTATAGTAGTTCTATTCTTGTATATAGGAGCAGTATTATAGTAGTTATATTCTTGTATATAGGGGGCAGTATTATAGTAGTTATATTCTTGTATATAGGAGCAGTATTATAGTAGTTATATACTTGTACATAGGGGCAGACATATTATAGTAGGTATATTCTTGTATATAGGGGGCAGTATTATAGTAGTTATATTCCTGTATATAGGGGGCAGTATTATAGTAGTTATATTCTTGTATATAGGGAGCAGTATTATAGTAGTTATAGTCTTGTATATAGGGGCAGTATTATAGTAGTTATATTCCTGTATATAGGGGCAGTATTATAGTAGTTATATTCTTGTATATAGGGGTAGTATTATAGTAGTTATATTCTTGTACATAGGAGGCAGTATTGTAATAGTTCTTTTCTTGTACATAGGGGGCAGTATTAGGGCAGATTCACACGAGCGTTGCGTTTTTGCGCGCGCAAACAACGCGGCATTTTGCGAGCGCAAAAACCATTTGACAGCTGCGTGTGTCATGCGTGTCTGATGCGCGGCTGCGTGATTTTCGCGCAGCCGGCATCATAGAGATGAGGCTTGTCGACGCCCGTCACTGTCCAAGGTGCTGAAAGAGCTAACTCATTCAGCACCCTCGACAGTGAATGCCGAACACAACAGCGAAAAACCTGTAAAAAAAAAAGATAAAGTTCCTACTTACCGAGAACTTCCCGGCCGTTGCCTTGGTGACGCGTCCTTGGTGACGCGTCCTTGGTGACGCGCCTCTCTCGACATCGGGCCCCACCTCCCTGGATGACGCGGCAGACGAAGTGACCGCTGCAGCCTGTGATTGGCTGCAGCCTGTGCTTGGCCTGTGATTGGCTGGAGCTGTCACTTGAACTGAAGTGTCATCCCGGGAGGTCGGACTGCAGGAAGGGGACAGGAGTAATCGGTTAGTTAGAACTTCGTTTTTTTTTACAGGTTCATGTATTTTGGGATCGCAAGTCACTGTCCATGGTGCTGAAACTGTTTAACTCTTTCAGCACCATGCACAGTGAATCTCTCCCGACGTCGCGGACCGGAAATTTTTTTGCCGGGTTCGGCCAAAACGAGTTTGGCCGAACCCGGTGAAGTTTGCCTCGGTTGTCGGGGTTCGCTCCTCGCAAAGACACTCCGTTTGGATGCTTGGAAACAGAAAAGCACGTGGTGCTTTTCTGTTTTCATTCATCCTTTTCACTGCTGTTGCGCGAATCACGCTCGTCCCACGGAAGTGCTTCCGTGTGGTGCGCGTGATTTTCACGCACCCATTGACTTCAATGGGTGCGTGATGCGCGAAATACGCAGAGTTATTGAACCTGTCGCGCTTTTTGCGCAGCAGACAAACGCTGCGCAAAAAGCACGGACTGTCTGTACTGCCCCATAGACTTGTATTAGTCCATGCGTGCCGCGTGAAAACCACGCGGCCCGCACGGACCGAATACACGCTCGTGTGAATCCGCCCTTATAGTAGTTATATTCTTGTAAATGGGGGGCAGTATTATAGGAGTTATATTCTTGTATATAGGGAGAAGTATTATAGTAGTTATATTCCTGTAAATAGGGATCAGTACTATAGTAGTTATATTCTTGTATATAGGGGGCAGTATTATAGTAGTTCTATTCCTGTATATAGGGGGCAGTATTATAGTAGTTATATTCTTATATATAGGGAGTAATATTATAGTAGTTATATTCTTGTATATAGGGGGCAGTATTATAGTAGTTATATTCTTGTATATAGGAGCAGTATTATAGTAGTTATATACTTGTACATAGGGGCAGACATATTATAGTAGGTATATTCTTGTATATAGGGGGCAGTATTATAGTAGTTATATTCCTGTATATAGGGGGCAGTATTATAGTAGTTATATTCCTGTATATAGGGGGCAGTATTATAGTAGTTATATTCCTGTATATAGGGGGCAGTATTATAGTAGTTATATTCCTGTATATAGGAGCAGTATTATAGTAGTTATATTCTTGTATATAGGAGCAGTATTATAGTAGTTATATTCTTGTATATAGGAGCAGTATTATAGTAGTTATATTCTTATATATAGGGAGCAGTATTATAGTAGTTATATTCTTGTATATAGGGGGCAGTATTATAGTAGTTATATTCTTGTATAAAGGAGGCAGTATTATAGTAGTTATATTCTTGTATATAGGGGCGGTATTATAGTAGGTATATTCTTGTATATAGGGGGCAGTATTATAGTAGTTATATTCTTGTATATAGGGGGCAGTATTATAGTAGTTATATTCCTGTATATAGAGGGCCGTATTATAGTAGTTATATTCTTGTATATAGGGAGCAGTATTATAGTAGTTATAGTCTTGTATATAGGGGCAGTATTATAGTAGTTATATTCCTGTATATAGGGGCAGTATTATAGTAGTTATATTCTTGTATATAGGGGTAGTATTATAGTAGTTATATTCTTGTACATAGGAGGCAGTATTGTAATAGTTCTTTTCTTGTACATAGGGGGCAGTATTATAGTAGTTATATTCTTGTAAATGGGGGGCAGTATTATAGGAGTTATATTCTTGTATATAGGGGCAATATTATAGTAGTTATATTCTTGTATATAGTGAGAAGTATTATAGTAGTTATATTCCTGTAAATAGGGATCAGTACTATAGTAGTTATATTCTTGTATATAGGGGGCAGTATTATAGTAGTTCTATTCCTGTATATAGGGGGCAGTATTATAGTAGTTATATTCTTATATATAGGGAGTAATATTATAGTAGTTATATTCTTGTATATAGGGGGCAGTATTATAGTAGTTATATTCTTGTATATAGGAGCAGTATTATAGTAGTTATATACTTGTACATAGGGGCAGACATATTATAGTAGGTATATTCTTGTATATAGGGGGCAGTATTATAGTAGTTATATTCCTGTATATAGGGGGCAGTATTATAGTAGTTATATTCCTGTATATAGGGGGCAGTATTATAGTAGTTATATTCCTGTATATAGGAGCAGTATTATAGTAGTTATATTCTTGTATATAGGAGCAGTATTATAGTAGTTATATTCTTGTATATAGGAGCAGTATTATAGTAGTTATATTCTTATATATAGGGAGCAGTATTATAGTAGTTATATTCTTGTATATAGGGGGCAGTATTATAGTAGTTATATTCTTGTATAAAGGAGGCAGTATTATAGTAGTTATATTCTTGTATATAGGGGCGGTATTATAGTAGTTATATTCTTGTATATAGGGGCAGTATTATAGTAGTTATATTCTTGTATATAGGGGCAGTATTATAGTTGTTATATTCTTGTATATAGGGAGAAGTATTATAGTAGTTATATTCTTGTATATAGGGGCAGTATTATAGTAGCTATATTCTTGTATATAGGAGCAGTATTATAGCAGTTATATTCTTGTATATAGGGGCAGTATTATAGTAGTTATATTCTTGTATATAGGGGCAGTATTATAGTAGTTATATTCTTGTATATAGGGGGCAGTATTATAGTAGTTATATTCTTGTATATAGGAGCAGTATTATAGTAGTTATATTCTTGTATATAGGGGCAGTATTATAATAGTTATATTCTTGTATATAAGGGCATGACGACGTGGCGGAATTGCTCTGGAATTCCGCTGCGGACAGTCCGCTACGGAAATCTCCAGCGTACACGTTTCTCCATTGCTTTCCACAGCTTTTTATTGAGGTTTGTTTACACGTTGCGGAAAACTCCGCTGCGGACCATAGGCTGCGGTGCAGAATTTGGTGTCCGCAGCATACACTGGTTGTTGCGGACGTGTAGCGGACTTGTTGCGGACTCATTGCGGAATTTCTCCATTGACTTCAATGGAGAGTCAAAATTCTGCAATGAAGTCCGCAGATGTTATGTAGATGTTATGCGTGCTGCGGAGCGTATTGGTTTTACGAACATGAAATTTTTTCATTCTGGCTGGACCTATGTATTTCTAGATTTACAGCCAGACTGAGGCACCATGCACACTAACGTAAAAACGCCCGTAATCACGGGCCGTTATTACAGCACGGGCAGGCCCATAGAAGTCAATGGGGCTCCTGTAATTAGGGGTGACTACGTGTGTGCACCAGTAATTACGGGAGCGTTGCTAGGGGACGTCAGTAAATAGTCACTGTCCAGGGTGATGTAAGAGTTAAGCGATCGGCAGTAACTGTTTCTGCACCCTGGACACTGGCGTAGCTATAGGGGTCGCAGCGGTTGCAATTGCGACCGGGCCCCGAAGCCAGGGGGGCCCACGGCCCCCCGCACCACATTAATAAAGTGTTACTATAGTAACTCGGGCCGCGGGCCCCTGTTACTATAGTAACATACTTTACTTACCTTCCTGGTTCCGGATCGCAGCGGAGGTCCTGACGTCAAGCGCTGTGCGCAGCGCATGACGTCACAGCGCTATGCACCGCGCACAGCATCGAGACGACAGAACTCCCGCCGCGGCCGAAGAGGAAGGTAAGGTTAGCCCTGACTGGCGGGGTCCGACTCCCGGGACCCGCCAATCAGCTGTTTTGAAGGGGCCGCAGCACTCGTACGAGAGCTGCCTCCCCTTCATTCCGGTCACTTCATTCCGGTCACACTGTGAATCCGTGTCGGCGATTCACAGTGTGAGCGAGTAGTGAAATGAAGGGGAAGCAGCTCTCGTACGAGTGCTGCGGCCCCTTCAAAACAGTTGATTTGCGGGTCCCGAGAGACACATCAGCTATTGATGGCCTATCCTGTGGATAGGCCATCAATGTTTAGGGACTGTACAACCCCTAAGCCTACGATGTAGCAGGCTTAGGGGGCCCATGAGACAGGATCACAGATTGTGTGATCCTGTCTGCTGGGCCCTGTATCTAAGCCAATCACATGGTAGGCTTAGATACATGGCCCATGCGTGATCCTGTCTGCTGGGCCCTGTATCTAAGCCAATCACATGGTAGGCTTAGATACATGGCCCATGCGTGATCCTGTCTGCTGGGCCCTGTATCTAAGCCAATCACATGGTAGGCTTAGATACATGGCCCATGCGTGATCCTGTCTGCTGGGCCCTGTATCTAAGCCAACCACATGGTAGGCTTAGATACATGGCCCATGCGTGATCCTGTCTGCTGGGCCCTGTATCTAAGCCAATCACATGGTAGGCTTAGATACATGGCCCATGCGTGATCCTGTCTGATGGGCCCTGTATATAAGCCTACCACACTGTAGGTTTAGATATAGGGCCCCAGCACACAGTAATCTTATACTGTATAAGATTACTGTGTGCTGGACCCTGTATCTAAGCCTACGTTGTGGTAGGCTTAGATACAGGGCCCCACAGACAGTATCACACATGGGCCCTGTATCTAAGCCTAACACACGTGTTACTAATCATTTTTTGTGTGTTTTCTTACAGGTTCGGTCGTTGGACTACGTCGGATTCCAGGACTACTTCGATGACGGCTTTTTTTTTTATTATCAATAAAATGGTTAATGAGGGTTGTGTCGGGTTTTTTTTATTTGAATAAAATATTTTTTCTATGTCTTTGAGTTTTTTTTTTAAACTATATTACTACCGCCTTAGTAATGGCCGCCGGCTGATTGACAGCATCCATTGCTAAGGCGGGGCTTAGTGTTAGCGGATGCAGAGGCTAACACTAACCCCCTTTATTACCCCGGTACCCACCGCCACCAGGGGTGCTGGGAAGAGCCGGGTACCATCCAGTACTTGACCATCTGTAGTGATGGTCGGCCACTGGGGTGGCCGCAGGCTGGTATTATCAGGAGGGGAAAGGCCATAAACAGTTGCCCTTCCCACCCTGGTGATGCTAGGCTGCTGCTGCTTTATTGTATCTGGCTGGTTATGAAAAATGGGGGGGAACCCACGTCATTTAAAAAAATAAAAATAAAAAAATAATTGGAAAGAACGATGTCGGGTCCCCCCCAATTTTCATAACCAGCCAGATACAACACAGCAGCAGCAGGCAGAATTACAAGGGTGGGAAGGGCCACTGTTTCTGGCCTTCCCCAGCCTAATACTACCAGCCTGCGGCCACCCCGGTGCCTGCCCGTCACTACAGATGGTCGGGTACTGGCTCGTACCCGGCTCTTCCCAGTACTCCTGGTTTCGGTGGGTACCGGGGTAATAATGGGGGTTAGTGTAGCCTCTGCACCGGCTAACATTAAGCCCCGCCTTAGTAATGGAGGTTGTCAATCAGCCGGCGGCCATTACTAAGGCGGTGATAATAAAGTTTAAAAAGATACAAGCACATAGAAAAAATATTTTATTGAAATAAAAAAACACAACCCTCATTAACCATTTTATTGAGAATAAAAAAAACGCCGTCATTGAAGTCCTCGTATCCGAAGTCCAACAACCGAACCTGTAAAAAAACACAAACACAAAAATAATCAGTAACACATAAAGAAGCAAAATTATTATTCTTACCTTTCCTGGGTCCAGCGCTGGAGACGCAATGTCAGCGAGCTGAGTCCTGTATCTAATCCAATCATGTGTGATACTGTCTGCTGAGCTGTGTATCTAATCCAATCATGTGTGATACTGCCTACTGGGCCCTGTATCTAATCCTATCATGTGTGGTACTGTCTGCTGAGCTGTATATCTAATCCTATCATGTGTGATACTGTCTGCTGGGCCCTGTATCTAATCCTATCATGTGTGATACTGCCTGCTGAGCTACTGTATCTAATCCTATCATGTGTGATACTGTCTGCTAGGCCACTGTATCTAATCCTATCATGTGTGGTACTGTCTGCTGAAACCACTGTATCTAATCCTATCCATAGTTTATAGGGTCGTAGTGCTATAGATATGTTATGCTGTCTCCTATACACACATTTTTTTTTGGGCGGACACATATGTATTGGGGCTATTTCCCTGACATTTTAAGCCCTGAGGGTATGTTCACACGGCAGCGTCTGTTACGGCTAAAATTACGGTGCTGTTTTCAGGAGAAAACAGCACCGTAATTTCAGCCATAATGGCATGTGCAGGCGTCTTTCGCTGCGTCCATTACGGACGTAATTGGAGCTGTTTTTCTATGGAGTCCATGGAAAACGGCTCCATTTACGTCTGAAGAAGTGACAGGCACTTCTTTGACGCGGGCGTCTTTTTTACGCGCCGCCTTTTGACAGTGGCACGTAAAAAAAAAATGACCGTCGGCACAGAACATCGTGAGACCCATTCAAATGAATGGGCAGATGTTTGCCAACGCTTTTGAGCCGCATTTTCGGACGTAATTCAATGCTAAAACGCTCGAATTACGTCCGTAAATACGGTGTGTGAACCCAGCCTTAGTGACGCCCCCGGCTGCTAGTGCTGCATTGTTGGGTCACTTAGGAGACCCAGCGATGCAGCTGAAAGCTGCGGACCGTCGGCCATGAGATGTTTGCAGGGTGGGGGGGGCCAGTAAGAATTTTTGCATCGGGCCCATGAGCCTTTAGCTACGCCCCTGACCCTGGACAGTGACTTCCGATCACAATATAGATCAAGGTGTAAAAAAAATAGAAGTTCATACTTACCCAGAACTCCCTGCTTCTTCCTCCAGTCCGGCCTCCCGGGATGACGTTTCAATCCAAGTGACGGCTGCAGCCAATCACAGGCTGCAGCGGTCACATGGACTGCCGCGTCATCCAGGGAGGTCGGACTGGATGTTGAAAGAGGGACGCGTCACCAAGACAACGGCCGGGTAAGTATGAAATTCTTTTACTTTTACTAGGGAAAGGGCTGTCCCTTCTCTCTATCCTGCACTGATAGAGAGAAGGGAAGCCTCTTCCCCTCAATACGCAACGGCTAGTCCGCATCACTTTAATGCCCATTTTAGGCAGAGCCACAACAGAATCTGCAACGCAGATTCTGTGCGGCATTGATGCGGACAGTGGCGGAAGAAATACGCCACGTCTGGTCATGCCCTAAGAAGCAGTATTATAGTAGTTATATTCTTGTATATAGGGGCAGTATTATAGTAGTTATATTCTTGTATATAGGGAGCAGTATTATAGTAGTTATATTCTTGTATATAGGGGCAGTATTATAGTAGTTATATTCTTGTATATAGGGGTAGTATTATAGTAGTTATATTCTTGTATATAGGGAGCAGTATTATAGTAGTTATATTCTTGTATATAGGTGCAGTTTTATAGTAGATATATTCTTGTATATAGGAGCAGTAATATAGTAGTTATATTCTTGTATATAGGAGCAGTATTATAGTAGTTATATTCTTGTACATAGGAGCAGTATTATAGTAGTTATATTCTTGTATATAGAAGCAGTATTATAGTAGTTATATTCTTGTATATAGAAGCAGTATTATAGTAGTTATATTCTTGTATATAGGGGGCAGTATTATAGTAGTTATATTCTTGTATATAGGAGCAGTATTATAGTAGTTATATTCTTGTATATAGGGGGCAGTATTATAGTAGTTATATTCTTGTATATAGGAGCAGTATTATACTAGTTATATTCTTGTATATAGGGGTAGTATTATAGTAGTTATATTCTTGTATATAGGGAGCAGTATTATAGTAGTTATATTCTTGTATATAGGGGCAGTATTATAGTAGTTATATTCTTGTATATAGGGGGCAGTATTATAGTAGTTATATTCTTGTATATAGGAGGCAGTATTATAGTAGTTATATTCGTGTATATAGGAGCAGTATTATAGTAGTTATATTCCTGTATATAGGAGGCAGTAATATAGTAGTTATATTCTTGTATATAGGGGCAGTATTATAGTAGTTATATTCTTGTATATAGGGGCAGTATTATAGTAGTTATATTCTTGTATATAGGGGGCAGTATTATAGTAGTTATATTCTTGTACATAGGGGCAGTATTATAGTAGTTATATTCTTGTATATAGGAGCAGTATTATAGTAGTTATATTCTTGTATATAGGGGCAGTATTATAGTAGTTATATTCTTGTATATAGGGGCAGTATTATAGTAGTTATATTCTTGTATATAGGGGGCAGTATTATAGTAGTTATATTCTTGTACATAGGGGCAGTATTATAGTAGTTATATTCTTGTATATAGGAGCAGTATTATAGTAGTTATATTCTTGTATATAGGGGGCAGTATTAAAGTAGTTATATTCTTGTATATAGGGGGCAGTATTATAGTAGTTATATTCTTGTATATAGGAGCAGTATTATAGTAGTTATATTCCTGTATATAGGAGGCAGTAATATAGTAGTTATATTCTTGTATATAGGGGCAGTTTTATAGTAGATATATTCTTGTATATAGAGAACAGTATTATAGTAGTTATATTCTTGTATATAGGAGCAGTATTATAGTGGTTATATTCTTGTATATAGGGGGCAGTATTATAGTAGTTATATTCTTGTATATAGAAGCAGTATTATAGCAGTTATATTCTTGTATATAGGGGGCAGTATTATAGTAGTTATATTCTTGTATATAGAAGCAGTATTATAGCAGTTATATTCTTGTATATAGGGGCAGTATTATAGTAGTTATATTCTTGTATATAGGAGCAGTATTATAGTGGTTATATTCTTGTATATAGGAGGCAGTATTATAGTAGTTATATTCTTGTATAAACGGGCAGTATTATAGTAGTTATATCCTTGTATATAGGAGCAGTATTATAGTAGTTATATTCTTGTATATAGGGGGCAGTATTATAGTAGTTATATTCTTATATATAGGAGGCAGTATTATAGTAGTTATATTCTTGTATATAGGGGCAGTATTATAGTAGTTATATTCCTGTATATAGGAGGCAGTATTATCGTAGTTATAGTCTTGTATATAGGGGCAGTATTATAGTAGTTTTATTCTTGTATATAGGAGCAGTATTATAGTAGTTATATTCTTGTATATAAGGGGCAGTATTATAGTAGTTATATTCTTGTATATAGGGGGCAGTATTAGAGTAGTTGTATTCTTGTATATAGGGGCAGTATTATATTAGTTATATTCCTGTATATAGGGGCAGTATTATAGTAGTTATATTCTTGTATATAGGGTCAGTATTATATTAGTTATATTCCTGTATATAGGGGCAGTATTATAGTAGTTATATTCTTGTATATAGGGGCAGTATTATAGTAGTTAGATTCTTGTATATAGGGGCAGTAATATAGTAGTTATATTCTTGTATATAGGGGCAGTATTATAGTAGTTCAATTCTTGTATATAGGGGCAGTATTATAGTGGTTATATTCTTGTATATAGGAGGCAGTATTATAGTAGTTATATTCTTGTATAAACGGGCAGTATTATAGTAGTTATATCCTTGTATATAGGAGCAGTATTATAGTAGTTATATTCTTGTATATAGGGGGCAGTATTATAGTAGTTATATTCTTATATATAGGAGGCAGTATTATAGTAGTTATATTCTTGTATATAGGGGCAGTATTATAGTAGTTATATTCTTGTATATAGGGGCAGTATTATAGTAGTTATATTCCTGTATATAGGAGGCAGTATTATAGTAGTTATAGTCTTGTATATAGGGGCAGTATTATAGTAGTTTTATTCTTGTATATAGGATCAGTATTATAGTAGTTATATTCTTGTATATAAGGGGCAGTATTATAGTAGTTATATTCTTGTATATAGGGGGCAGTATTAGAGTAGTTGTATTCTTGTATATAGGGGCAGTATTATATTAGTTATATTCCTGTATATAGGGGCAGTATTATAGTAGTTATATTCTTGTATATAGGGGCAGTATTATATTAGTTATATTCCTGTATATAGGGGCAGTATTATAGTAGTTATATTCTTGTATATAGGGGCAGTATTATAGTAGTTAGATTCTTGTATATAGGGGCAGTATTATAGTAGTTATATTCTTGTATATAGGGGGCAGTATTATAGTAGTTCAATTCTTGTATATAGGGGCAGTATTATAGTGGTTATATTCTTGTATATAGGGGGCAGTATTATAGTAGTTGTATTCTTGTACATAGGGGAAGTATTATAGTAGTTATATTCTTGTACATAGGGGCAGTATTATAGTAGTTCAATTCTTGTATATAGGGGCAGTATTATAGTGGTTATATTCTTGTATATAGGGGGCAGTATTATAGTAGTTATATTCTTGTATATAGGAGCTGTATTATAGTAGTTATATTCTTGTATATAGGGGCAGCATTATATTAGTTATATTCTTGTATATAGGTGCAGTATTATAGTAGTTATATTCTTGCATATAGGGTGCAGTATTATAGTAGATATATTCTTGTATATAGGGGCCAGTATTATAGTAGTTATATTCTTGTATATAGGGACAGTATTATAGTAGTTATATTCTTGTATATAGGGGCCAGTATTATAGTAGATATATTCTTGTGTATAGGGGGCAGTATTATAGTAGTTATATTCTTGTATATAGGGGCAGTATTATAGTAGTTATATTCTTGTATATAGGGGGCAGTATTATAGTAGTTATATTCTTGTACATAGAAGCAGTAATATAGTAGTTATATTCTTGTATATAGGGGGCAGTATTATAGTAGTAATATTCTTGTATATAGGGGCCAGTATTATAGTAGATATATTCTTGTATATAGGGGGAAGTATTATAGTAGTTATATACTTGTACATAGGGGGCAGTATTATAGTAGTTATATTCTTGTATATAGGGGCAGTATTATAGTAGTTATATTCTTGTACATAGGGGGCAGTATTATAGTAGTATTATGTTTATGGCTGGCTTAAGATTGTTAGTTGTTTCCGGAACAAATATCCAGTGTCTATGGAATGTTTTTTTTTTTTTTATAAGTCAACCTTTAGCAGTGACACTGGGGGAATGTAACAACATTTCTATGCCAAACGTCACAAACGGCCCAAAATTTGAAAAAAATGTTGGACTTCTGGACAGTTTTCTCCGCGTTTGTCACTTTATAAAAAGTGAGCGGTGCTTAGCGAAAGGGGAGTCGTCTCCACGGCTTGACGCACTTACTATAAATTACGCCAGAACCTGACAGAAATTAATGCCCGCTCATTGCTGTCGAATATTTCATTTTGTGGCACACGGACAGCCGAAAATGCAACAAATTTATTAAGAGGCCAATCCCTCTGAAAAAAAGGTATCGCATCTTACTGCAGCTTGATTTTTAAATATATCTCTCCAATAGTCTTTCCTGCTGGTTGAATCCCACAATGCACCAGTGAATCTGTCAGAAGTTTTGAGCCCACGGCTCTAGCTTTCTCCTAATTTAATTGAATTTAGGCTGTTCTTCAGTAACAATTAACTCTTCTTGGGCCCTGCCAATGACAATGGTTCTGCCTGGACATCGGAACTGCTAGATCAGCTTTACCGTAACCATAGATCTGCCAAGAAAGTTCTGACTGTACATCGGGTCTGCCAGGTTGGATCTGCCTGTAACTTCAATTGACAACAGCCCGATGTGTTCTTGGTGGGGATAGTTGATTGGTCAGAAATCCACAAGCCGAAAAGCTGTTCTCTAATGTCTCTGGTCGGCTTGGCAGCCCAGTAAGGATAAATAGTTGGTGGAGATTGATTCCTACGTGATTCAGACTCTACGACTCCCAATACATCTCAGTCTTTTCATTGTCATTCAATTTGGTTGCTACAACTATCAAGAACAATGCTTGTCCCGAAGCCCAAATCTGCACCTATTGCTGGAATATCTGTCCAAGTGACCCGGTGAGGGTGAGAGATAAATCACGGCTTTCTGTTACTGAACATCCGGATGAGACATAAATCAAGTAGGGTTTGTACAATAGTTACGGCCTTCCCTACACACAAAGTTGGCACCATCTTGAAGTCATTTCCAAGGACCTTTGGCTTCTGAGCGGATGTATCTAAGCCTATTGTACCGGAACTAGAGGTGTAACTTGAAGCTTCTGGGCTCTGATGTAAAATCTGTATCAGGACCACCCGACCCTGACAAGCTCTGGGCTCCCGTTAGGTATCAGGGCTCATTGCACCTACACTTTGGGCCCTCCTATAGCTACATCTCTGAATAAAATGTACAAAAAATAGGAGGATATCAAAAGGAGGGAGCTATAAGAAAGACTTCTCCGCATCTGGGACTTTTTCAAGGACCACCCACCACAATATGGCAGTATTACACAGTAACCATATCACTGCCAGTCCTAAGACAGACACAGGGGGGCTGGCTCAAAGTCAAACAGCCTCCTAAAAATAATAACGAACATAATAAATAAGTGGATTAAAAAAGAACGTAAAAATAGAATAAAATAACAGCAAAAACCATAGGGCTCCAAATGGAACATCCCTTTAAGAGGTTTTAAGTCAGTAAAACAGGCCTTGTTGCCCATAGCAATCAATTAAAGTGCAGCTGGTGATTGGTTGTTATGGGCAACAAGGCCCTAGAAACTGATAGTAAAAAAATTATTGGCATATTTTAAAAAAAAATAAAAAAAAAAAAAATTGACATTTTTGTTTTTGTGTAATTTTTTTTATGCCTCATGTCCCACATTTTCTAGTTTGGCCTGAGGTTTATTTTGTCAGAAAGATACGCTATATCCTATGCCGAACAGTCGTAGAGCAGCCCTGGCCAGGTCAGACCAGGTGTACATTATAGATGCGAAATTTTGGTAAAATTTTAATTTGTGAATTTGGCGTACGTTCGCTCATTTTTTAAGTTTTCTGCCAACTCTTTTTTTATAAGCGTGCCGTAAAATATGTATAAAAAAAATAGGCCAATTTGGAGCTCTTATATTTTGCATGTGTCGGATTATTATCATTACGGTTAGGAGAGACGCAGATGGAGTAGCACCCGGGACAATGCAGATGGCATAAAACAAGCCGCGTGTTATTGTTTACCTTGTGAATGGAGCCGGGATTAGCGGGATGAGAGCGGCCGGAGGAGATTGCTGAAGAGCCGGTGTCAGGTGCAGTAAAGCAGATTGTCTCGGAATAGCTCCTAACATGTCACACAAAGGTCGTGTTTGGATAGAGCTGAATCTCTAATGAGGAGAGTCACTGCTAATGGGCATTCAGCTGCCTGCTTGGGTGGTTGCCTAGCAACGAGCGCCACTGCCAATGGGTGACAACACCTGATGTCCATGCTCCTGTGGCGATTTAAATCAGTTCAGGAATAGAGTATTGCCGATTCTGCCCCTTGCCTTTCCGAAGGAGGAGAATTTCTGGGCCCTCGGCCATCAAAGGTCATGGTCCCCTTATCAACCCCTTTTGCCAATGATAAATTGTGCCATAGTGTGATGTAATGGGACAGGGGGGCCTTTGGGCTTCTTCAGGCATCATGACCCGGGTGTGACTGCTGACTCTGCACCCCCTATTGCTACAAACCTAGACAGGGTACAATTGTAGAAAACTTCCAGCCGTGAGAAATATTAGGTTTGTATAGATTTTCAGTCTCTGGATGTCAACAAGAATGTTCTCATTCACTGACAGCAAGCAGAAGTCTTGAAAACACAAAGTATAATAAAAAGTTGCCTACAGTTGGAGTATTAGCTTAGTTATTACAATCCCCTGTACAAAACCATCTTCCTTTCCTGTCTTTATTATAAACATTTTAGAAAAACCAAACCAGCAGGGGGCAGCAGAGAATTTCAAGATATTGCAGCCTCAGAGTTTACAGGAAACCAGCAGAATTCCGAATGCAGCTTTGGATGTGAATGGTGTATAAGATATAATGTAACGGATATTGGAAGCTAACCAGCTGGGTATGGTCATTTTGAGTCGCAGATATTACTTTCTTTATGTTATTTGTTTTTTTAAATTGCAGTTGTGGAGGGCTGGCTTTCTGCTTATCAATGAACCAGCAGGAGGCAGCAAATAGATATAAGATAACACCGTTAACCAGCAGAATACTCAATGCAGCTTTGGATGCGATCGGTGTATAAGACAATGTAACAGATGTTGGAAGGTGATCAGTTGAGTATTGTCATCATGATCTCCAGGCTTTTCCTTCTTTATGCCATTTTAAATGGCAGTAAATGGTTATTGGAGTTGTGGAGTGCTGACTTTTTGCTTATCCATGATTTGTACACTAAACCAGTAGGGGGCAGCATAGAGATATAAGATATCGCAGCCTTAGAGGTGGCAGGAAACCAGCAGAATTCTGAATGCAGCTTTGGATGCGATTGGTGTAATAAGTTATAAGGTATTTGATGATGGAAAGTGACCAGCTGGGTAGCGCCATTTTCATCTCCAATCTTCCTTTCTTTATGCTTTTATAAATGGCAGAAAAATGGTTTTCTGCAGTTGTGGAGTGCTGGTTTTCTGCTTATCAATGCTGAACTGAACCAGCAGAGAGATATAAAATCACAGATCTGAATGCTGCTTTAGCTGTGAATAGTGTATAAAACATAATGTAACTGATGTTGGCAGGCGATCAGCTGGGTGGTGCCATCTTGACCCTGTTACTTATGTTCTTGGCACACGTTTACAATCAAAATCAATAGTCCTGCACCCAACAATTATAATAATAATAATAATGTATAAAATCACAAATTATTGCAATAAATTATTTATTCCCACATTGAAAATACAAAAACGGTGAATATATAATAATGTTTTATAGAAAATAAGATTCTATCATTGCAGTCTCTTATGGGTCAGTTGTGGGGCAATATGAGCTGGGTCAGGCCTGTAAAGAAAATAGTGAGAGGGTTTAATGTGGGTAATGGTGAAGGGCACAGTTTGCCCGGGTAAACCAGACCCCTAGGTCATTACAACTCACCCAGCTTTCCCAGACTACCAAATATCATTAATACTATTCTGGAGTCAGGGAAAGCTGAGTGGAAAACCCTTGTGGGAGGAGCAATGGCGGCCATATTGGCAGATACCCAGCTTTCCCACATGCAGACATAACTATGTATGTAGAACTGACCTGTGAAAAGATCTCCTTCTCCTCCGACACTTCCTTTTCCTGTGGATGATATCAACATCTGATTTATAGGGTGACTAATACAAGTCACACGTGTATGAAAACGTTATTGGAGGGTTAGCCTGGTATGGCTGATAACAGAGACCAATGTATGTATGTATATATTTCCGTTATGATTTAGTCCCTAAATAAAACCACTACTTGTATGTTGGCAGTGTTTTTTTACATACATTCTCAGTGGGATCGATTGGTCCTGTCTGGAAAGGGGTGTGTCCAATCCCTGTACAGAACAGACATGACGAATCGATCCTGAAAGGAGAAAATACAATCCAGTAATGTGAGATTGGTGTTTTGGACACTAATCTGAACAGAATCCTGTGTCCAATTGCTGGCAGCTTCACTAGTATATGTATGAGCGCCAGGAGGGGGCGCTCTTCCATTCAAAATCAGTATTTTACATGTCCTAACTGACTATAATAGGTAATACCTGGTCCTCCTCTCCTTCCTGCTTCTTCATTTCTTGCTCCCGTCGCTTGCGCTCAGCCTCGATGATCTCAAAGAATTCCTTCTCAGCCTTGGAGATCAGCTCCTCCATGTTCTCCTCCAGTTTATCTTCCTTGGTCTCCTCCTCTTTGCCCGGCTCAGCTTTGCTCCGCTCTTTCAGACGCATCTCGCGGTGCCGAGCCTCCAGGATCTTCTCTCGTTTCGTCTCTCGTTCAAACATCTAGGATATAAGTTTTAAGAAGTGAGAACGTCCAGTGCTGCCACTTATCCATGTAGATCCTCTTAAAGAAGAAGAAAATCTAGTCTATCTCCCCTAGACTATATTGGGGAGTCCAGGGCAAATCTCCGATCCTCTCCTCCAGTCTAATGTATGCAATGAGATATAAGATGATCGGTGGGGTCCCAGCAGTATGGATATGCCAAAAATTTTAATGGTTGGAATACCCCTTTAAATCTAAAAATAAAGGGCCATTTCTGTAGCAGATCTCCTTCCTTCTAACACAAGGAATTGTAATGGATAAGAGCGATTTCTAGTAGTACCCACATAATTGTAACGGCCCATCTCAAGGAAATGAATGGTGGACTTCTATGATGGAACAGTGGGCAAACATGATTGTGATCATGGGTCTGAGTATGGAGAGAACTACACCGGCCACTGTGGTAAATGTGTAAATACACCCTTTTAATCCAGAGCTACATTTACTGTTCTGCTGATTTTCATTGGAAACAGTCAGCAATCTTGACCGCAATTTTAAAGAGTTTCTATAATGTAGGGGGACAGTTCATTCTTCCTACATCAGAGATGACTGTACGTTGCTTGGCGTAAAGACTACGCTGCAAATCACTAGATCAAGCTCTGCGCAGAGACTGAACAAGCAGGGAATGCTGGGAGATTTCAGCTCTGAAGCCTGCAGAATTATGAATGCAGCTCTGGAGTATAATACAGCCTGTAACTCAGAACATGATGGATCAGACGGATCTCCCATCAGAGGATTACCGCAGTCGCAATGTTCTTCTCATTTCGTTGTATGGTGCACAGTCCAGGAGACAGTTCCAGCAGTGTTGTCAGACCCATCTTGGAGCCGCAAGCTACAAACCGTCCATTATCTTGTAAGCAGAGGCTGTAGAGCGCCTCATCACACACCTGCGGGAGGAAGACAGAAGACACCTTCAATGTGGGTCAATGTCAATAGTCCGTACGACCCCTACGACAGCTAGTAGCCCTAAGGTTCCCAAACTTCCTGTGAATACCCATGCCCTCTGTGTACCCACCACCCAGTCAGTACCTTCAGGCTCAGTGAGGGGTTGTTCTGCTTGAATAAATAGTCCCAAACATCCAGGGTCCCATCCATCTTGGTGGTGAGGAACACAGATGGTCGTACTGGACTCCAGGCGGCATCTGTGAGGTAACTCGTGTGATACCTGGAGGAGGAAGAAGCAGAGATCTGCTGGGTATAGGACATGGCACTCAGCCTGGGTTACACAATGACTTTTGTATATAAATTCACAGCCGAATAAGATTTTTTTTTTATGAGTTTCTGAAATGTTGAAACTTAATCTGCCATGTATGATCTTGGCTGATGGTAGGTACGCATGACCAGTTGTTGCCCGTAATAGAGCAGGGCATGAACTGGAGCTTATTGGGGGCACGGCGGCGGTTACTGGGAGTACTGTAACTGCTACTGAATGTACTATGGCTATTATTGGGGGTACTGCGGCGGTTACTGGGTGTACTGTAACTGCTACTGAATGTACTATGGCTATTATTGGGGGTACTGCGGCTGATTCTGTGTGTATTATGGTTGTCACTGAGGATACTGCGCTGTTACTTGGGGCACTGTGGCTTAATGGCGGTACTGTGGCAGCTACTGGGTCTACCGTGGTTGTTACTTTGGGCATTGCCGCTGTTACTGGGGGCACTGTGGCTGATTCTGTGTGTATTATGTCTGTCACTCGAGATACTGCGCTGTTACTGGGGGCACTGTGGCTTAATGGCGGTACTGTGGCTGCTACTGGGTGTACTATGGCTATTGGAGGTACTGCCGCTGTTATTGGGGGCACTACGGATGATACTGTGTGTACTATGGCTGTTTTTGGGGGTACAGCGGCTGTTACTGGGGGCAATGTGACTTATTGGCGGTCCTGTGGCTGTTACTCAGAGCACTGTGGCTGTTACTCAGAGCACTGTGGCTGTTAGGGTATGTGCACACACACTAATTACGTCCGTAATGGACGGACGTATTTCGGCCGGAAGTCCCGGACCGAACACACTGCAGGGAGCCGGGCTCCTAGCATCATACTTATGTACGATGCTAGGAGTCCCTGCCTCGCTGCAGGACAACTGTCCCGTACTGAAAACATGATTACAGTACGGGACAGTTGTCCTGCAGCGAGGCAGGGACTCCTAGCATCGTACATAAGTATGATGCTAGGAGCCCGGCTCCCTGCACTGTGTTCGGTCCGGGACTTGAGTCAGAAATACGTCCGTCAATTACGGACGTAATTAGTGTGTGTGCACATACCCTTACTCAGAGCACTGTGGCTGTTACTCAGAGCACTGTGGTTGCTACTGGGTGTACTTTGGCTGTTACTCTGGGTATTGCGGCTCTTACTGGGGGCAATGTGGAGGTTACTCGGGGTATGTGGCTGCTACTGGGAACACTGTGGCTATTGCTAAGGGTACATTGTCTGTACTCGGGGCACTGTGGCTGTTAGTGGGGGCACTGAGGTGGTTATTCAATATAATGTGGCTGTTATTTGGGGCACTGTGACTATTACTGGGGGCACTGTGGCAGGTACTGTTGTTGGTACGGTTATGAGGGCAGTGGATTGCACACTGCATCTATATGTATCTTTGTTGGCATGGACCTCAACAGCTGGTGAGACCTCAGTAGAAAACGTTTGAGAAGCTGTGTGTTATATCTGTATATTTCATGCCAAAAACATGAGCAGATCTTATCAGAGGAGAGTAAGAATAAGGTTTTCCTACTTTTGAAAATCTTTTTACCTCCATTTTTGACCTTATCGCTCCTATGACTCTTGCTGGCTCAAAGAGGAGATAGCGTTAGGGAAAGCGCGATGTGCCGGCCTTCTCATCCCTGCTGGATGGGCTTATAAGGGAAAGGTAAGCCACCAAATATGCCCATTAGTCTGTGTGGTGAATTATTTTTCAACCTCTACCCAAACATTGGCACATTGTGAGGAGGGGAGCCTAGAGGGGGGGATGGGGTTTGAGTGTAGCTCCACCGCAGTCTCAGTATTACAGTTCATTTAGCTAGAAGCTTACTTAGTCCACATGATGGAGGACTCTCGAGAGTCTTCTGACCAAATCCGAGCCGTCCAGTCTCCTACGGTCAGGAAATTTTTGGGGAAAAATGGATTCCTCTGTATAGCGTAGATGGGGCCATGGTGACCACTGTAAGTGCACACAATTTTTTCAGCCGGGGTCTTAGCCTTTCGGTTGCAGGATATCACCATGCCTTGTTCTGTTCCCACCATAAACTTGGTTGGCTATGATAAAAACGAGAACACAAGTAACAAACTGGGCCTATTTATGTAAAAATAACAAAACCCAATCAGTGATTGGCACACCGCCTGTGACATACATGCTGCTGCACAGGGCACAGTCTGCAGCCTCTCCTGTGCATTTTACAAAGTCTTACTCTGGCATCCTGCTTCCAATTTATAATAATCTATATAACTATAGCTTTTGATAGATCTGGCCGGACCGATTCTTGTGATGCCTAGGCAAGGCATCATGGGACTTGTAGTTACCAGAGCTGCTATCTAATGACAATGATCTGTACAATCAAGATGGTGGAAGCTGGATTACCGGTATATCAACCCTTAACCCTAGTTATGTATCAGGCACTTACTATGGTTGGCTCAAACTCTAGGGAAATGCCTCCTAAGGCCAATTCGAGGTTCCCTTTCTTTGTGATGTCCAGGATCAGTTTTTCTGTTGGCTCGCCCATCTTTCGTATGTCCCACCATAAGACCTGTAGCCAAAATGTACAAAACAAAACATTAAGTCATTTCTAGATATGGTATTTTTTTATGACAATGAGGCCTTAAAGGGATTTTCTGTTATGCATAACCCCTTTACATGGGACAGGTCCCGGGTGACTAGCTCATCAGAGGGTGATCAGGGGGCACTGCTGTTATAATTATGGGGACCGCATGGTACATGCCTACTTGCCCTGCATGGACGCAGCCGGATAGTGAGGCAGTAGCTGGTGTACATGATGGGCAAAAAAGGGCCAGGCTCTTCATGAGCTGTTTGGGGGCGGGTCCAATGTTAATAAAGTTTTCCCACAACGAACAAAAAAATTTCTACCAGTCACCTGTCCATCCGTGGACGTTGAGAAGCACTCAGTGCCAGTTTTTGACTGCAGCCATATGACCTTGTACACGGGATCGCGGTGACTATGTTCGATGACAGACAGCTCCACCGGCTGCCCCCCTTTCCGGGTGTCCCAATAAGCTAGAAAATGACAGGAGGACATTATAGAGATAATGAGTTTGATTAGACGTTACTGGGCAACCACAGTGAGAAGGTCCATACCGTAAGAAAGGGCACCTACACATCAGTCCCGTAGGTGTTCCATTCTGTGCCAGTCCATGCTACTTAGAGGTCCACGACCTCCTGGACAAAACAGTTTTCTACCCGATGATTGGCCGCCATGTCTCATATTAAAAGTAGTGTCCTATCATTAATACTAATGTCCTATCATTAAGTCTGAAAATGTAAGATCCAGCTTTTTTGTAATTTATTTTCATAACCTTGTTGCAAAGTGGAAACCACCAACAAGCAGGTTTGCAGCTGCTGAGGGATTTTACTTTCTCTTTAATTTTTTTGGGGGTTTCATGGGGTATTCAAGGCTTCAATTCGTTTTTCAGAACTAAAGAACATTCCCAGGAGGACTCCTGTTTGCACGCAAAGTATTAAAGGCAGATAATAATAATAATAACAACAACAGATCCATCAGCAGCAGCCTGCCTCCTTGTTGATGGTTTCCACTTCTCTACACTGAAAATAAAAATTTAGAAGTGCTGGTGCAGCTTATATCCAATGGAGAAGTCCCTACAATCCTCGACTTACTGATCTGTCCATTGTAGCAGCCTCCGACCAGGATGTGGGAGTCTTTAGGGTTGTATTCCAAGCTGACTAGGGGTGACACAGGCTTCAGAGTCAGCTCCGGCTTGTTCGGATTCTCTGTATAAAAAGTGAGGGGAGGGGCATGAATAGATATTAGTATTTTTTGGATTCACCCAATTTAATATAAACTGTAAAAATGAAACTTTTCTCACCAATATCCCAGATATACGAGTCATAGCTCATGTCTTTGGGTGCCCTCTGGAACTCCAGACAGGAATAAGCCACGGCCAGCTTCCTACCGCCATCAGGGTGCCAAGAGAGATTGGTAGCCGTGCGTTTGATCTCATTAGGGTCCCTGTTGGAGGAACAAAAATATTATATATACAAATGTGTGAGTGTATACATGGCATAAGGATGATTTCGAACAGTGGTCTCTAATCAGAGGCTCTCCAGCTGTTGGGAAACTACAACCCCGAGCATGCCTTGACAGCTGGGAATTGTAGTTTAACCACAGCTGGAGACGACAGACAAGTGCTACCCCACCAAATACCCATTTACAGGCCTACAACATTGATTCTCTTCAAACCAAAAACAAATTTATATTGGAAGAGGGCAATGCCCGGGCACTGGCCACCTAGGCGAGTCTACCCTCGTAAAAAAAAATAAAAAAATTTGCCCTCATTGCCTTGCAGTGATAGTGATAACGAACCTGGGCACCAAAACTTAGCTCTTAAAGAGGTTTGACTTTCTCCGCCCCATACATAGAGGGTTATATTGGTACTGCATTAGTGTCAATTAGCTGCGGTAAAGCTCTGCATTATTTGTTATACCTGAATACATTAATGGTTTTTGCAGAAGGCGCCTCGTCCATTCCTTCCAGCTCCTCTTCTTCTTCGAAGTATTCCTCATAAATATTGATGGCGTTGTTTTGTTTTATGCAGTGCTCCATCACCTTGTATGACAAGACAACACGTTGTAAATCAGGAACCATTGCTTTCAAGCTTTACCTATCTCCTCACTCTGTGGTTAGAGGGATGATGATTAGATGTCTAAGTATTTCCTGTTATGTCAGCGACAATATATCTAACAGGGGTGTTTTCGGGAAAGCTAACAAGCTCCTATATGACCTATTCCTAAAACAGAAGCTTTGATAGGACCAGCAAGACTTGACCAGAGTGGAGAGTGGTTACAAAAAGTGTCTCGCTCTGGAGGACCTGTCCTGTCCTGTATTACACAGACAACACATTGATATGAATGGACACTGTGTAATGCTTAATTCCCCCTGTTGTGGCGCTGCTGGGAAACTGAACACTTACTGACAGGTTTCCCCACAGATCACAGCTGATCGCTGTGGGTCCTAGAAAGGACACTGTGTGATCAGCTCAGACGCGTGCTAGGGGTTTAGCACTGGGGGGGGGGGCAAAATACATCTGAGTGGGTCCTAACCCAGTGGACCCTCCAACACATATTTACAACTCCAGAGGCGCATTCGGCAGGGTCAGGCTTATTTAAACAGTGTAGTGTGCTGTGCTACCATAGAAGTGAATGGGTGTTACCGAAACAGCGTAGCACAGCGAGCTACACTTTTTTTGTAACGGATACGCTACTTCTGTAACCTCCATTCACAGTATAATGCTTCCATAGTGGCCCCCACATAGAATAATGCCCCTATAGTGCCAACCACAAAGTATAATGCTTCCATAGTGGACCTCACACAGTATATTGCCCCTACAGCTGTTCCCACACAGTATAATGACCCTTAGCTTCCCTTGTATAGTAGAATTCCCCCATACAGTATAATGCCCCCATATCTACCCTCATACAGTATAATGCCCCCATATCTACCCTCATACAGTATAATGCCCCCATATCTACCCCCATACAGTATAATGCCCCCATAGTTGCTCCCATATAGTATAATGCCCCCATATCTACCCTCATACAGTATAATGCCCCCATATCTACCCTCATACAGTATAATGCCCTCATAGCTGTACCCATACAGTATAATCCCCCCATAACTTCCCCATACAGTATAATACCCCATAACTTCCCTCATACAGTATAATGCCCCTATACCTGCCCACATACAGTATAATGCCCTCATAGATGCCCCCATACAGTATAATGCCCCCATAACTGCCCCCCACACAGTACAATGCCCCCATAGATGCTTCCATACCGTAACAGGTGCGATGACGTCACTGCACCGTGCCTGTCTGCGATGAGCCACTCACGGTTACTCAGTGAATGCTGGAGCAAGGAGCTGATAACTCCTTGCTCCAGCATTGGATACAACTGTATCTGCGTCCTGAGGACGCAGATACAGTTGACACCGGGACATGACATCGTGGCCCAGCCGCCCCTGAGCCCCACCATCTCAGTGGGCCCATGGCCACCACCCCCCCTGCCCGCTACACCTCATCAGCTTATTGTCAACGTACCCTACTAACATGTAGGTATTTTTCAAAGTGGAGAACCCCTTTAACTCAGAATGTCCTAATTTTTTTTCTAAACCAAACCACCCCTTTTCAAGAAGTAGCCGCAGCTGCGATCAGCTGATCGCTGGGAGTGAAAGAAGCCGGACCGGCAGCGATCGGCTGTTATTGCCTGAGGAAGCTGCGGCCAACCACACACTTCCTTTGCAGTATTACATGCCGGACATTCAAAGGCATGGACGTCCATGTAAAACAAGGACATGCTGAAACAGCTCTCCGTTCTGGTACATGGGCTTAAGTTGGGAGCCCGCTCTATGTCATGCCCTAATAGCATATGGATGACATATCTATATACTATTAGGGCAACAAGATCTATGGAGACAATCACAAAGATGATGATCATGTGAATGAGAAGCTTGAAGACCCAAACAGATGATTGGACAAACTGGAGACACACTGGTCATATGGTCACCAAGTGTTGATATTGGTGGCATTACTGCCCGAATGGGCCCAGGTTCCGTCTCAACCACCGCGAGAAGACAACCCTACAAAGAGCTGCCAGTGGAGTAAATCACTTCAGGTTGGAGATCTTCACTTGGGTTGATCCTCAAAGAACCTTATTAATGATATGACCGGTGCCTCACGCTCTAGTGCCAATTTCATTGGACGCTAATGGACCTATTAGATTGTTTTTTTTTGAGATGTGAAGCCGTTTCGACCATCTCTGACCAGCAGGACATCCTTACACTGCCCAGCTGAGTGATGGTGGTGACATAATGGTCGTCTTTCTCCACTTTCTTCCTGTAACGAGCGGTTTGTTCTATTTCTTGTGGGTTAATGTCTTTCGGCCAGCCGCCTTCCACGTGGTTTATTCCTCTCGCCTCCATTGCAAATCTTTCTGTGTTCACCTACGGAGGTAAAACGTAGAAGGTAAGTCTGAAAATCCACACACTACGTCCACCACAACCACCGATTTTATTGGGAGACCCTTCAGCTATTCTCAGGGATATGGAAATCTCCAAGTTATGGCAAAGGGGGCACCGTCAGAAAAAGGGCTGCAGTCCACCCCATTCTTCAAGTAATCATTGCGGGTCATGGACCCCACCCATGATATCTTCTGACATGTCCCAATGTCTGGTGACCTGAGTTCCTGCCTCATCCGAATTGCTTGATATCCCACAAACATCTGGAAATTTTTGTGTTTTGACTTAACCCCTTCATTTTCCCATACGAAGAGCGATGCCCTAAAGACTTCCTACCAGCTGGATCTCCGCAAGGAGAATGCGTATCTCCTGAGAGCCCAAGGGAAGAGGAACGATTTCTCTAGGGATCATGTTGTGGAGATGATGCACCAAAGGTTCTTCTAATGGGCCCATGTTCTGACTCAATCAACAAGAGAGGACAACCCCATTGGAGCAGATGACTTCACGTTGGGGTTCTTCCTCAAATAACCCTATTAATGATATGATCTGAGCAAATTTCATAGGAAGGCAATGAACCTGAAGGATCCGCATGTAAACAGGGGGATAACATACAAACCCATGTAGACGTGGCCCCTAGTTGGGTTTGAACCCACAAACCCCAATGCCGTAAAGCAACAGCGCTAATGCCCAAATTGCTTTGGCTGGCAGCCCTAGAGCCGACGATACTGCGTCCCATTAATCTCAGCTTGGGTAAACGGAAAACCAATCGCTTTGAGATTTCTGCCAACTAACAAAACTCTCCGTAGCGTAATTAGCAGTAACTACTTAATGACTGGGACATGATTAACTTATTAACATCGCTAATTAGTATTTAGTGTAATTGCTTTTTGCCAATCAATTACATAGTCCTTGGCTTGATTTATACCCGTCTTGCTGTAATCTTGTCCCCCTGGCATTAGATAAAACAAGGCTGCCAGCTGCTCGGAGTGGCATCCAGAAGTGATATGCTGTGATGTATCCTGACTGGGAATAGCTCTGTGCCATGAGTCGCTGACAGTCATAGTACAGAGGACCCTCTTATGTGACATAGGCGAACAAGAAAAGTTCCTATAAGATCTGGGTATGCCCTACTGGTTGGTCTCTGGGCACTATGGTTGACACTATGATATGGGCACACTTTTTATGGACGATAAGACTGACACTACTATGTGTGCACTAAGGCTAATATTATTACAGGGGGACTAGGATGGCATTATTGTATTGGAGGCTAAGACTATTAAATGGGCACTATAGTAGACACTATTAAATCAGCATTAGGATGGCACTATTATATGGTCACTGTGGCTAACACTATTATTTGGGCACTAAGGCTGGCACTTTTATATTGGCATTAAGGCTAAAAGTATTAAATGGGCATTAGGCTGGCACTATTATATGGGCGATATAGTTGACTATTATATCAGCATTAGGATGGCACTATTATATGGGAACTGTGGTTGACACTGTGGGTATTAAGGTGGCAATATTATATGGGTAATATGGGTAGCACTATTATATTGACATTAGGGCTTACACTTTTATACGGGAATTACAATGGGAATATTTTATGGACACTATAGCTGGCCCTATTATATTTACATTAAGGCTGCCACGATTGTATGGGAACTAAGGTTTTATTCACCATTTGACACTATAATGTGGGCACTACAGGTGATACTAATATGTGGGTGCTACAGGTGAAACTTATGTAGGCACTACAGGTGACACTATTATGTGGGCACTACAAGTGATACTATTATGTGGGCACTACAGGTGACACTATTATGTGGGCACTACAAGTGATACTAATATGTGGGCGCTACAGGTGACACTATTATGTGGGCGCTACAGGTGACACTATTATGTGGGCGCTACAGGTGACACTATTATGTGGGCGCTACAGGTGACACTATTATGTGGGCGCTACAGGTGACACTATTATGTGGGCGCTACAGGTGACACTATTATGTGGGCGCTACAAGTGATACTATTATGTGGGCGCTACAGGTGACACTATTATGTGGGCGCTACAGGTGACACTATTATGTGGGCGCTACAGGTGACACTATTATGTGGGCGCTACAGGTGACACTATTATGTGGGCGCTACAGGTGACACTTATGTGGGCGCTACAGGTGACACTATTATGTGGGCGCTACAGGTGACACTATTATGTGGGCGCTACAGGTGACACTATTATGTGGGCGCTACAGGTGACACTATTATGTGGGCGCTACAGGTGACACTATTATGTGGGCGCTACAGGTGACACTATTATGTGGGCGCTACAGGTGACACTATTATGTGGGCGCTACAGGTGACACTATTATGTGGGCGCCACAGGTGACACTATTATGTGGGCGCTACAGGTGACACTATTATGTGGGCGCTACAGGTGACACTATTATGTGGGCGCTACAGGTGACACTATTATGTGGGCGCTACAGGTGACACTATTATGTGGGCGCTACAGGTGACACTATTATGTGGGCGCTACAGGTGACACTATTATGTGGGCGCTACAGGTGACACTATTATGTGGGCACCACAGGTGACACTATTATGTGGGCGCCACAAGTGACACTATTATGTGGGCGCTACAGGTGACACTATTATGTGGGCGCTACAGGTGACACTATTATGTGGGCGCTACAGGTGACACTATTATGTGGGCACCACAGGTGACACTATTATGTGGCGCCACAGGTGACACTATTATGTGGGTGCTACAGGTGACACTATTATGTGGGCGCCACAGGTGACACTTATGTGGGCGCTACAGGTGACACTATTATGTGGGCGCTACAGGTGACACTATTATGTGGGCGCTACAGGTGACACTATTATGTGGGCACCACAGGTGACACTATTATGTGGGCACTACAGGTGACACTATTATGTGGGCGCTACAGGTGACACTATTATGTGGGCACCACAGGTGACACTATTATGTGGGCGCTACAGGTGACACTATTATGTGGGCGCTACAGGTGACACTATTATGTGGGCGCTACAGGTGACACTATTATGTGGGCACCACAGGTGACACTATTATGTGGGCGCTACAGGTGACACTATTATGTGGGCGCTACAGGTGACACTATTATGTGGGCGCCACAGGTGACACTATTATGTGGGCGCTACAGGTGACACTATTATGTGGGCACCACAGGTGACACTATTATGTGGCGCCACAGGTGACACTATTATGTGGGTGCTACAGGTGACACTATTATGTGGGCGCTACAGGTGACACTATTATGTGGGCACCACAGGTGACACTATTATGTGGGCGCTACAGGTGACACTATTATGTGGGCACCACAGGTGACACTATTATGTGGGCGCCACAGGTGACACTATTATGTGGGCGCTACAGGTGACACTATTATGTGGGCGCTACAGGTGACACTATTATGTGGGCGCTACAGGTGACACTATTATGTGGGCACCACAGGTGACACTATTATGTGGCGCCACAGGTGACACTATTATGTGGGTGCTACAGGTGACACTATTATGTGGGCGCCACAGGTGACACTTATGTGGGCGCTACAGGTGACACTATTATGTGGGCGCTACAGGTGACACTATTATGTGGGCGCTACAGGTGACACTATTATGTGGGCACCACAGGTGACACTATTATGTGGGCACTACAGGTGACACTATTATGTGGGCGCTACAGGTGACACTATTATGTGGGCACCACAGGTGACACTATTATGTGGGCGCTACAGGTGACACTATTATGTGGGCGCTACAGGTGACACTATTATGTGGGCGCTACAGGTGACACTATTATGTGGGCACCACAGGTGACACTATTATGTGGGCGCTACAGGTGACACTATTATGTGGGCGCTACAGGTGACACTATTATGTGGGCGCCACAGGTGACACTATTATGTGGGCGCTACAGGTGACACTATTATGTGGGCACCACAGGTGACACTATTATGTGGCGCCACAGGTGACACTATTATGTGGGTGCTACAGGTGACACTATTATGTGGGCGCCACAGGTGACACTATTATGTGGGCGCTACAGGTGACACTATTATGTGGGCGCTACAGGTGACACTATTATGTGGGCGCTACAGGTGACACTATTATGTGGGCACCACAGGTGACACTATTATGTGGGCACTACAGGTGACACTATTATGTGGGCGCTACAGGTGACACTATTATGTGGGCACCACAGGTGACACTATTATGTGGGCGCTACAGGTGACACTATTATGTGGGCGCTACAGGTGACACTATTATGTGGGCATTAGAGTGGCCCTATTATATTAGCATTATGTCTGGTACCAATATGCGTGGAAGTCGCTACCAGCAGATTGTGACGTGATATTGGAGATTGACGAGTTTGTGTTGCTTGCGACACGTTCACCATTTTGATAAGTTTGGCCCAATTTGCGCCTGGATACAGCGACAACGTACAGCGACACCTGCAGGTTTACATGAGTATTACACCACATAAAATAGAAACGATCACAGCGTGCTCATACATGTTACCTCGTGCTCGGACATGTCGTGGGCGCACTTGATTCCAATGTCACAGGGATTTCTCTCGATAAAGTTCAGTGCCTGTGAAGGGTCGGGCAGTATATCCACGTGCAGCTCCGCTGGGCGATCTGAAAAGTTGCATTGTCGCCCAAATTCGCTGCGTTTACGCGTGTAGACATACACGATCTCCATGATGCCTGGAAAGAACAAAATTTAGATATTAAGTTATAAGATCCTTGAGTCGTCCTCTTCTGAGAAGGTCTATTCATCCGCTTCTTAGTACTATCTGCTCCTGGGAAAGCTGGGTGGCAACCAATATGGCCGCTATTAGATATTCTACAGAGGATCTTAAATAATAAAAGTGCCTAGTTACGTGATGATACAGGAATAGAGGGGTGTATAACCGCATAGCTACACAGATTTGCCATTCAGGAGTCTGGGAAAGCTGGATGACAACCAATATGGCAGCCATTGGACATTCTACAGAGGATCTTAAATAATAAAAGTGCCTAGTTACGCGATGATACAGGAATAGAGGGCTGTATAACCGCATAGCTACACAGATTTGCCATTCAGGAGACTGGGAAAGCTGGGTGACCAAAGGATTGCGACAAAAATGATGAAAATTATCACATTAAGGAAAAATACCCCCTAACGACTAAAATAACAGCGCGATCAGGACCACACATTGGCGTTGTCGCGGTTTGCTGTGATCTACGTGTGGCGGTTTTTGGGCGTTTCGTCCCTCATGTGATCAGACATATCCTAGGCACCCCCTACAGATCCTATTGGCCTGTATGGCAACGGCATTACCCTTCTAACTGAGCTAAGAACTACAAGTCCCAGCATCATGGCTTGCTGGGACTTACAGTTCCACATGCTTATCCCTGCTGTTATAAAGAGCCCGTGAAATGATAAGGACCCAGAAACCGAGCAGCTGACTATAGAGATGTGTCATGAATATCCCGCGATCCCCATTACCTCTGCTGTGGTCGGTCTTTTTTGTTCCCGGGACGACCCACTAGATTAGTTGTTTACGGTATCCTAGCAACACAAACGCCGGAAATGTCTGTGCTCTCTACTGCGCGTGCTCAAGAAGCATTTCCGCTTCCATAAGCGCCATTTTGAATGGTGGCAGTCGGGAGAGTGTATTTTTAAAAACGCAAGAAAAAAGCATAATACAATCCGTAGAATTGTCAGTCAGGGGAGGCGATTTATATTGCGTTTTATGCCATATGACTTTGATACTCATTTATTGCGCTCAAGGGAACCCTCATGTAGTCTCGTTGCTGCATGTAGTTATCTAATGCGCCGCTAGGTGGCAGTACAGCTACACTAATTTTGGAATAATTGGCAGGAATATAAAGGATCAGATTATTCAACGTCTCATAAGCCTTGAAATGCTATGGAGCAATGTGGTGGTCACTGTTGTGGGGTCACATTTATGGGGGTGCTTTCACGATCAGTCATGAGAGTAGTTAGGGGTGCCCTCTGACGGTCACCTGTATGGGAGTGTTGTGGACCCTTTGGCTGCGGCTGTAATGGGGGATGTCACTGTTATTGGGACACTATGGCATCTGAAAAGTTTGCTGCATATAACTGTTGCTCTATTTCTTTTCCAAAAGTTGGGTGCGACAGTGACAGGAAGAGAGATGCACCACAATACCACCCCACCCCCACCCCCACCCATCGCAAAGAGGGACAACTGATGCAGCGCGGCAACTTATTTTCCTGGTAAACCACGTCTCTAACCCCGCCCATACACAACCGGTCCAGGCCACACTATAATGCCCTATAGAACCCCCCCCCCACACACACACTATAATGCCCCATAGAATCCCCCCCCCCCACACTATAATGCCACATAGAATCCCCCCCACACACTATAATGCCCCATAGAACCCCCCCACACTATAATGTCCGATAGAACCCCCCACACACTATGCCTCATAGAACCCTCCCCCACACACTATAATGCCCCATAGAACCCCCCCCCCACACACTATAATGCCTCATAGAACCCCCCCCACACACTATAATGCCCCATAGAACCCCCCACACTATAATGCCCCATAGAACCCCCCCACACACTATAATGCCCCATAGAACCCCCCCCACTATAATGCCCCATAGAACCCCCACACTATAATGCCCCATAGAACTCCCCACACTATTATGCCCCATAGTGCCTCCCACACGGTGTAACCCCACAGCTGCCCCATACTGTATAACGCCCCCACAAATTCCCCCATACAATATAATGCCTCCACAAATTCCCCCATACAGTAGAATTCCCCAACATCTGCCCCATACAGTATAACGCCCACACAAATTCCCCCATAGCTGCCCCATACAGTATAATGCCCCCATAGCTGCCCCATACAGTATAATGCCCCCATAGCTGCCCCATACAGTATAATGCCCCCATAGCTGCCCCATACAGTATAATACCCCCATAGCTGCCCCAAACAGTATAATGCCCCCATAGCTGCCCCATACAGTATAATGCCCCCATAGCTGCCCCATACAGTATAATGCCCCCATAGCTGCCCCATACAGTATAATTCCCCCATAGCTGCATCCACACTGTATAATACCCCCATAGCTGCACCCACACACAGTATAATGCCCCCATAGCTGCACCCACACAGTATAATGCCCCCATAGCTGCCCCCACACAGTATAATACCCCCATAGCTGCCCCCACACAGTATAATACCCCCATAGCTGCACCCACACAGTATAATGCCCCCATAGCTGCCCCCACACAGTATAATACCCCCATAGCTGCACCCACACAGTATAATGCCCCCATAGCTGCACCCACACACAGTATAATGCCCCCATAGCTGCCCCCACACAGTATAATGCCTCCATAGCTGCCCCACACAGTATAATGCCCCATAGAACTCCCCACACTATAATGCCCCATAGTGCCTCCCACACGGTGTAACCCCACAGCTGCCCCATACTGTATAACGCCCCCACAAATTCCCCCATACAATATAACGCCTCCACAAATTCCCCCATACAGTAGAATTCCCCAACATCTGCCCCATACAGTATAACGCCCACACAAATTCCCCCATAGCTGCCCCATACAGTATAATGCCCCCATAGCTGCCCCATACAGTATAATGCCCCCATAGCTGCCCCATACAGTATAATTCCCCCATAGCTGCCGTCACAGTATAATACCCCCATAGCTGCCCCCACACAGTATAATGCCCCCATAGCTGCACCCACACACAGTATAATGCCCCCATAGCTGCCCCCACACAGTATAATCCCCCCCATAGCTGCACCCACACAGTATAATGCCCCCATAGCTGCCCCCACACAGTATAATGCCCCCATAGCTGCCCCCACACAGTATAATGCCCCCATAGCTGCCCCCACACAGTATAATGCCCCCATAGCTGCACCCACACTGTATAATACCCCCATAGCTGCCCCCACACAGTATAATGCCCCCATAGCTGCCCCCACACAGTATAATGCCCCCATAGCTGCCCCCACACAGTATAATGCCCCCATAGCTGCACCCACACTGTATAATGCCCCCATAGCTGCCCCATACAGTATAATGCCCCCATAGCTGCCCCATACAGTATAATGCCCCCATAGCTGCCCCATACAGTATAATGCCCCCATAGCTGCCCCATACAGTATAATTCCCCCATAGCTGCATCCACACTGTATAATACCCCCATAGCTGCACCCACACACAGTATAATGCCCCCATAGCTGCACCCACACAGTATAATGCCCCCATAGCTGCACCCACACAGTATAATGCCCCCATAGCTGCACCCACACTGTATAATGCCCCCATAGCTGCACCCACACTGTATAATGCCCCCATAGCTGCCCCATACAATATAATGCCCCCATAGCTGCCCCATACAGTATAATGCCCCCATAGCTGCCCCATACAGTATAATGCCCCCATAGCTGCCCCATACAGTATAATTCCCCCATAGCTGCATCCACACTGTATAATACCCCCATAGCTGCACCCACACACAGTATAATGCCCCCATAGCTGCACCCACACAGTATAATGCCCCCATAGCTGCCCCCACACAGTATAATACCCCCATAGCTGCCCCCACACAGTATAATGCCCCCATAGCTGCATCCACACTGTATAATACCCCCATAGCTGCACCCACACAGTATAATGCCCCCATAGCTGCCCCCACACAGTATAATGCCCCCATAGCTGCCCCATACAGTATAATGCCCCCATAGCTGCCCCCACACAGTATAATGCCCCCATAGCTGCACCCACACAGTATAATGCCCCCATAGCTGCCCCCACACAGTATAATACCCCCATAGCTGCACCCACACAGTATAATGCCCCCATAGCTGCCCCCACACAGTATAATACCCCCATAGCTGCACCCACACAGTATAATGCCCCCATAGCTGCCCCCACACAGTATAATGCCCCCATAGCTGCCCCCACACAGTATAATACCCCCATAGCTGCACCCACACAGTATAATGCCCCCATAGCTGCCCCAAACAGTATAATACCCCCATAGCTGCCCCACACAGTATAATGCCCCATAGAACCCCCCCCACTATAATGCCCCATAGAACCCCCACACTATAATGCCCCATAGTGCCTCCCACACGGTGTAACCCCACAGCTGCCCCATACTGTATAACGCCCCCACAAATTCCCCCATACAATATAATGCCTCCACAAATTCCCCCATACAGTAGAATTCCCCAACATCTGCCCCATACAGTATAACGCCCACACAAATTCCCCCATAGCTGCCCCATACAGTATAATTCCCCCATAGCTGCCGTCACAGTATAATACCCCCATAGCTGCCCCCACACACAGTATAATGCCCCCATAGCTGCACCCACACACAGTATAATGCCCCCATAGCTGCCCCCACACAGTATAATCCCCCCATAGCTGCACCCACACAGTATAATGCCCCCATAGCTGCACCCACACACAGTATAATGCCCCCATAGCTGCCCCCACACAGTATAATGCCCCCATAGCTGCCCCCACACAGTATAATACCCCCATAGCTGCCCCCACACAGTATAATGCCCCCATAGCTGCACCCACACTGTATAATGCCCCCATAGCTGCACCCACACTGTATAATGCCCCCATAGCTGCACCCACACTGTATAATACCCCCATAGCTGCATCCACACAGTATAATGCCCCCATAGCTGCCCCCACACAGTATAATGCCCCCATAGCTGCACCCACACAGTATAATGCCCCCATAGCTGCACCCACACAGTATAATGCCCCCATAGCTGCACCCACACAGTATAATGCCCCCATAGCTGCACCCACACAGTATAATGCCCCCATAGCTGCCCCATACAGTATAATGCCCCATAGCTGCCCCATACAGTATAATACCCCCATAGCTGCCCCAAACAGTATAATACCCCCATAGCTGCACCCACACAGTATAATGTCCCCATAGCTGCACCCACACAGTATAATGTCCCCATAGCTGCACCCACACAGTATAATGCCCCTATAGCTGCACCCACACTGTATAATACCCCCATAGCTGCACCCACACAGTATAATACCTCCATAGCTGCACCCACACTGTATAATACCCCCATAGCTGCCCCAAACAGTATAATACCCCCATAGCTGCCCCAAACAGTATCATGCCCCCATAGCTGCCCCCACACAGTATAATGCCCCATAGAACCCCCCCCACTATAATGCCCCATAGAACTCCCCACACTATTATGCCCCATAGTGCCTCCCACACGGTGTAACCCCACAGCTGCCCCATACTGTATAACGCCCCCACAAATTCCCCCATACAATATAATGCCTCCACAAATTCCCCCATACAGTAGAATTCCCCAACATCTGCCCCATACAGTATAACGCCCACACAAATTCCCCCATAGCTGCCCCATACAGTATAATGCCCCCATAGCTGCCCCATACAGTATAATTCCCCCATAGCTGCACCCACACAGTATAATACCCCCATAGCTGCCCCATACAGTATAATGCCCCCATAGTTCCCCAATACAGTATAATGCCCCCATAGCTGCCCCATACAGTATAATGCCCCCATAGTTCCCCAATACAGTATAATGCCCCCATAGCTGCCCCATACAGTATAATTCCCCCATAGCTGCCGTCACAGTATAATACCCCCATAGCTGCCCCCACACAGTATAATGCCCCCATAGCTGCCCCCACACAGTATAATGCCCCCATAGCTGCACCCACACAGTATAATGCCCCCATAGCTGCACCCACACACAGTATAATGCCCCCATAGCTGCCCCCACACAGTATAATGCCCCCATAGCTGCCCCCACACAGTATAATGCCCCCATAGCTGCACCCACACAGTATAATGCCCCCATAGCTGCACCCACACTGTATAATGCCCCCATAGCTGCACCCACACTGTATAATGCCCCCATAGCTGCACCCACACAGTATAATGCCCCCATAGCTGCATCCACACTGTATAATACCCCCATAGCTGCATCCACACAGTATAATGCCCCCATAGCTGCCCCCACACAGTATAATGCCCCCATAGCTGCCCCCACACAGCATAATACCCCCATAGCTGCCCCCACACAGTATAATGCCCCCCATAGCTGCACCCACACTGTATAATACCCCCATAGCTGCACCCACACAGTATAATGCCCCCATAGCTGCACCCACACAGTATAATGCCCCCATAGCTGCACCCACACTGTATAATACCCCCATAGCTGCTCCCACACAGTATAATACCCCCATAGCTGCACCACACAGTATAATACCCCCATAGCTGCACCCACACAGTATAATGCCCCCATAGCTGCACCCACACACAGTATAATGCCCCCATAGCTGCCCCCACACAGTATAATGCCCCCATAGCTGCCCCCACACAGTATAATGCCCCCATAGCTGCCCCCACACAGTATAATGCCCCCATAGCTGCACCCACACAGTATAATGCCCCCATAGCTGCACCCACACTGTATAATGCCCCCATAGCTGCACCCACACTGTATAATGCCCCCATAGCTGCACCCACACTGTATAATGCCCCCATAGCTGCACCACACAGCATAATACCCCCATAGCTGCATCCACACAGTATAATGCCCCCATAGCTGCCCCCACACAGTATAATGCCCCCATAGCTGCACCCACACAGTATAATGCCCCCATAGCTGCACCCACACAGTATAATGCCCCCATAGCTGCCCCCACACAGTATAATGCCCCCATAGCTGCCCCCACACAGTATAATGCCCCCATAGCTGCACCACACAGTATAATGCCCCCATAGCTGCACCCACACAGTATAATGCCCCCATAGCTGCCCCCACACAGTATAATGCCCCCATAGCTGCCCCCACACAGTATAATGCCCCCATAGCTGCCCCCACACAGTATAATGCCCCCATAGCTGCCCCCACACAGTATAATGCCCCCATAGCTGCACCCACACAGTATAATGCCCCCATAGCTGCCCCATACAGTATAATGCCCCCATAGCTGCCCCATACAGTATAATACCCCCATAGCTGCCCCAAACAGTATAATACCCCCATAGCTGCACCCACACTGTATAATACCCCCATAGCTGCACCCCACACAGTATAATACCTCCATAGCTGCACCCACACTGTATAATACCCCCATAGCTGCACCCACACAGTATAATACCCCCATAGCTGCACCCACACTGTATAATACCCCCATAGCTGCCCCAAACAGTATAATACCCCCATAGCTGCCCCAAACAGTATAATACCCCCATAGCTGCCCCCACACAGTATCATGCCCCCATAGCTGCCCCCACACAGTATAATGCCCCCATAGCTGCACCCACACAGTATCATGCCCCCATAGCTGCCCCCACACAGTATAATACCCCCATAGCTGCACCCACACTGTATAATACCCCCATAGCTGCCCCAAACAGTATAATACCCCCATAGCTGCCCCAAACAGTATAATACCCCCATAGCTGCCCCCACACAGTATCATGCCCCCATAGCTGCCCCCACACAGTATAATGCCCCCATAGCTGCACCCACACAGTATCATGCCCCCATAGCTGCCCCCACACAGTATCATGCCCCCATAGCTGCCCCCACACAGTATAATGCCCCCATAGCTGCACCCACACAGTATAATGCCGCCATAGCTGCACCCACACAGTATAATACCCCCATAGCTGCACCCACACAGTATAATGCCGCCATAGCTGCACCCACACAGTATAATGCTGCCACACAGTATAATACCCCCACAGCTGCACCCACACTGTATAATGCCCCCATTGCTGCCGTCACAGTATAATGCCCCATCTGCTGTCATACAGTATGACCACATAGCTGCCCCATACAGTATAATGCCCCCATAGCTGCCCCATACAGTATAATACCCCATAGTGCCTAATAAAAAAAATATTAAAATAAAAACTTACCTAGCCCCGTTCCCACGATGAGTGGATGAGATCCCTCTTCTCCTGCGCTCTGTACTATGAGTGGCTCAGCGCAGACAGGCGCAATTACGTTCCTGCATCGCGCCTGTCTGGGGCGAGCGGCTCACAGTCGCTTCACAGTGAATGCTGGAGCAGGGAGCTGACATTTCTTTGCTTCAGCATTGGATTCTCCTGAGGACTCAGATACAATTGACTACAGGACATACCGCCCGCATGTAGGCCGGTTTCTTAGTGAACAATAACGGATACAACAACTTTTCCTCTAATAAAACTTTACTTGGATCACAACAATACAACGGTGCTTCTTCTTTATGGGAGCAAGCGGACGTACTGTGGTTGGGGACATCGATCCCGCTGGAGTCCCCCTGGCAGAGGTTGTTCCTGAACCCACGTTACTCCGCGCGGCCATCTATGCCCCTCTGACAGGTACAGCGGGAGCGACCCACTATTACCAGAGGTCAGGAGATACACTTCCGTGCTACTAGCTGAGAACTATCCGAACCTTCCGGCACCACCGCCGGTCCTTGCGCCGCTAACCGCTATCTTTCACGGTATATCCTCGCTTGCCCTCAGCCGATAGGGATCGGACACGCCTAGGAACGCAACCAAGATTTTGGGAACAGGTGCGAGTCGGTTATTTGTCCATCGTCACCCGGTCCCTTTTTTTACGGTCGGTTCCCAATAAAGGAACTTTTCATCCATTTAAACAGTTTAGCACAAATCTCTGCTCAACATCAAAACATATTCAGGCCTAGAAGAGGAGCAGCGGTGAGAGAACGACACACTATTCCAGATTCATCAGCGAACACCGTCCTCTGAAGTCATTCCCAGCAGTGTAATGTCCCACACAGACGCCATTACCAGTGTGGGCACCAGGTTACACAGGGCACTTATCTCTGGTGCCGGCCAGCTCCATGGCTTCGCTCTCTTCCGGTACAGTTTCCCCCCTGGCACCTCCTCTGGTGGTCCTCTCCTCTCTTCACCTCCCAGGCTGCCTCCCTCCTCCGTCTCCTCGCTTCTCTCTGCAGCATCCCTCTTTCTCCACCAACACTGTCCTTCTCTTCATGTCAGACGGGCCTGTCCCTTCAGTCACTGGTCCTGAAGTGACACCTAGTGGCTGTTAAAAACATGGCAGGCATACACTAGATAAGGGCCTGTTCACATCACCGTTCGCTTTCCATTCCGGGGTTCCGTCTGAGGTTTCCGTCGGGTGAACCCCGCAACGGAAAGTGAAACCACAGCTTCCGTTTCGGTCACCATTGATATCAATGGTGACGGAAACATTGCTAATGGTTTCCGTTTGTCACCATTAAGGCAGGTTTCCGGTTTTCCGACGGAATCAACAGCGCAGTCGACTCCGCTATTGATTCCGTCGTTAAAACGGAAACCTGCCGGAATAGTGACGAACGGAAACCATTAGCGATGTTTCCGTCACCATTGAGATCAATGGTGACCGAAACGGAAGCTGTGGTTTGACTTTCCGTTGCGGCGTTCACCCGACGGAAACCTCAGACGGAACCCCGGAACGGAAAGCGAATGGTGATGTGAACAGGCCCTTACACATATAGTAGGTGCAGATAAAACAGGAGCAGCCATCACCCCAGACAAGAGGGAACACAGAATGAAAGCACCAACAAACATGACAGATGCACAGGGAAGACCGTTCAATTTAAAAGGGCAGTATCACCCCCTTACACGGAATCTGGGACTGTCCCGCTGAATCCGGGACATATGGATACACTGCGGGGGAAATATATTAGGACTGGTGCATCATACGCCAGTCAAACTAATGTATGTTGGCGGAAAATAAACCCGATGTATTAAGAGGTGCACACTTTTAATATATTTGGAGCATCTTTGTCTGTCCGTGCGACAGAATCGGAAATCTAAATCGGCTATGAGCAGGTATAAATTTGCGCCAGTTTCTGACGCAAGTTATGACAAATCTGTTTGGGTAGTGTCCTCACCCCCCCCCCCCTAGGCTAAGCCCCGCTACTTTTTCTCACTAAGTGGCAATAAAAAGAAAAGATCTATGGCGTGCGGCAAGATTTGCAACCGTTTTTATGCCAGAAAACTGGCGCAAATCTGTGGATATATTTTCCCCTGTGACCACCAACAAATAGAAGTTTTTTTTATCATAGCTGTCCTTGCTGCCCATAGCAACCAATCAGAGCTTAGCTTTCATTTTTCCAGAGCAGTTTAATAAATAAAAGCGGAGCTCTGATTGGTTGCTATGGGCAACAAGGACAACTATGATAAATGAGGCCTACTCTGTATAGCGACCTGCAGACTATTTCACCATAATATACAAACCCCATAAATAATAGCCGGCACACCAAAAAGTGGGGGTCCTGCCTCGCCTCACCCTGTATATTTGCACCCCACCATGATAACCCCGTTCCCCCGGACGTCCATTTTTTATGGGCGATGCTACATCCTGTGAGAGCTGACAGCCGGTCACTACCAATTAGTCTTTACCTGTGGGCGAGATATGTCTGCCCCATGGCACGGGGGTCCTGAATATAAATCAAGTGTATGCCAGTGCATCCTCCCACATATAATAAAAATACTGGTATAACGGGCCCTAGTGTGTAGGTGGTATGGAAAATAGGTGTAGTAGTCCTCGAGTTGTCCTATTCTGTTCAACCATTTCTATGAAAGCTCGGTGACAACCAATATGGCCGCCATCACAGCTCCTACAGGCGTCGTCACCTACCTTTTCTCATTGGCAATTCCAAGGACACTGGGTGCCCACAATGGTGGGAGTTCTATTTGCGGCCATGTTGGTTGTAACCCAGCTTTCCCAGAAACAGATAACACGAAGAAATAGCTGAACAAACCATTTTGACAATTCAAGGATTGGAGTCTGTTTTTTTTTTTCCACATCAGATACCAGCCAAAGATTTCTGCGGAATGGTCACCCAGCTTTCCTTGAGTCCTGAATATGCCTAGCGATGCAGAAATACAACTCCCGCTCCTATGTAGACAGACGCTGTTCAGGACTCGAGGAAAGCTGTGAGATTTCTTTATTGCTGCATAAGTAAGAAGAATGGTCATTCAGGACTTTGGCAGAGCTGGGTGACAAACCACAAAACGACCAATACAACTCCTACCGAGGTGCTCACTCAGCTTTCCTGGACTTACCAAAGAGGAAAGGTAGCTGCGACCCTCGTGGAAGTTGTAAGGGACGTCATATTGGCTGTCACCCAGCTTTCCCAAAGCCTGGAATGACAAATCTGCCTTCGTATCCAGCAATAAAGAAATATTACAACTTTCCTCGAGTCCTGAACAGCATGTCTGTCTACACAGCCGCAAGAGATTTATTCTTACATCATGACGACTTCTTGCCATCCAGGACTCCAGGAAAGCTGGGTGGCAAGCACTGGGGGAAGTTAATTTCTAGCTATAATTAAAAAAAAAAGATGAAAGATGAGCCACCTATTTGGTCAAGTTGTTAAAACAGTCTGTCCAGCCATTTTTAGTTATCGGTTTCTGGGAAAGCTGGGTGACAGCCAACATAACCACCGATACAACTCCCACCAGGGTTTGCACCCAGGTTTCTTGGACTCGCTAATAAGGAAAAGTAGATAACCCCAACCCCGTGGGAGCTGTAAGGGATGCTATATTGACAGACACCCTGCTTTCCCAAGCTGCTGAATGACAAATCTGCTTACTTGTGCAGACATAAAAAAAATCTCCTGGAGTCCGAACAGAATGCCTGTCTACACAGCAGCAAGAGAGGTTATTCTGCATCACTAGGCCGACTTGCCATTCAGGACTCCAGAAAAGCTGAGTGACCACCCTTGTGGGAACTTTAATTTATAGCTTTCCCAGTGTCTGAATAGGAGAGGAAGAAACATCGCCATATAATGAGTCCTCTTGACTGGAGATCCCCTTAAAGGGGTTGACCAGGATTAGACAAAACTTTCTTCCAGAAACAGCGCCACACCTGTCTCTAGGTTGCGTCTGGTATTGCAGCTCAGCTGGAGTGAATGTGGCTGAGCTGCAATACCACACACAACCGGTGGACAGATGTGGCGCTGTTTTTGGAAGTAAGCGACCATATTTTTCTAATCCTGGACAACCCCTTTAAGATGTTGCTTGGTATCTTGGATTTCCTCCATATTATTCATTATTTAGTTTGATGCCACCATCTACTGTTCTCGCTGCAGCATTGGAGGAACTAGTGATTCACGCAGAGAACGCTAACGGAAGGTTTGACTCGCTGTAGAATCTTATACCTGCCGACAATACGGATGTTTTGTTTTTCAACATTTTTTCCCTTCACAAGGAAGACAGCGGCTTGTTAAAAAATTAAAATATTTATTGAAGTTGAATTTCTGCAAAGCAACAGGCAGGAAATAGAAATCTACATATAATACCTCCAGTCACATCCAAAGCTGCATTCAAAATTCTGCTAGATTCCGGTCAGTACGGAGGCTGCATGACTTCACACCTTACTGCAGCCTCTGCTGGTTCAGTGTCTGTACATGCATTGCTAGAGACTTAGGAAAATGTGTCTCAAAGCACCGGAACAGGTTAGGACAGCCTGACTGCAGCTCTGGATGCGACTGGAGTATGTATATGTATGTCTGCATATGTAGAGGCCCATGTCTACTTGTTACATCCGGGTTCTACATAGGCTGCATTCACGGAGTTCTGCTCTTGAGGAACGACATAAGAATCAATATAAACCCAGAGTAACCCAATAATTGGAGGTCAACAATGCAGAACTAACTCCTAAGACTCCAGGTAAGTGTGTCAATTAGGGTGAGTGAATAAGTAACGCAATAGCGCCACCCGATGTTAGGTTACTTTCCTAATTGCAGGTGCCCCTGCAATAAGCGGATGATAAGGGGGGTCTTAGCTGCTAGTGACACCCAGACTAGGAGTTTGTGGCAGGGGAACGGCCATGGTAATGTTCCTTCTCCCAACAGCACTCCTACAGGGAAAATTAAGTATTACGGGGCATCTATTAGAATAAGTGGATGCCCATGCTGCCCCCTGGCTGTCTGCTTTATGGGATTAATGGCGATTTTGGGATTCTCTATTGTTGCTTAGCAATGGGCATACACTAACTGCTATACAGCCCCTAAAGGGCAACTCCTAAATATTCTCCTATCTGTTCAGCTCCACATTCATAGTTCATAGGGGGCAGAATTAAATTAGTAAATACTGGTATCTATTCTACCAGGAGCGGAATGGGATTGAAAAGTGATAACCACAGCGCAGAGGGCGACAATGAACACAGGAGAAAGCCCCTGCCAGGACAAAGTCGAAACTCCGTGCTCCATCCTAAAGCATGATGGGAGTGACATTTAGAATAATAGAAACATCTATAGAAAAAAAAAATCCCGAAATGTCTACCATAAAGCTTAGGAAAGTATACGACACCATTGAATCCAATACGATCTGTAACTGGAATTACCCTTGAACGGGTTGTATGAGGCAGCGCCACACTTGTCCACAGGCTGTGTTTGGTACTGCAGATCATATTTTTTTTTTTTTAATTACCATAGACAATATTACATTCAGTCCTTAAACGGTTTATTTCCAGGGGCTGGAAGAAAGACAAGTTTGCACGTAATAAAAAATAAAGCAGGTGCCCCAAAAAATTGGGCAGCATTTTTTTAAACAAGTAAAAACAATACAAGTAGTCACCATATATCAGTCTATACAGCTTCACCATCCTTGCTGCGGGCAGATACAGTAAAAACCCAGCAGGGGATGATCATTGTACATAGAAAACATACAGTTCTAACTCAGTCATACTTTTGAGGGTCAGTTTGAGATCTTGCAGGGGTTCCTGAGCCCCTGCAATACTGATATGAGTTTTAAAAGAAAAAAAAAAAAAGTTCAGTTGCTGTTACCCCAGTCGGCCAGCAGATGGCTCCATAGTGCCAAGCCATTAAACCTCATCCACTTTATAAAGTATTTTAGGGTCAGGTGGATATACAATCCTACAAGCAGTTGTAGTATTCCTATTCTAGTATTCTCTGTACGCTGGGCATACTGTATATAAATATTGCTAGTAATAGGGAAGGTGTAAACCTACCCCACCCGGCTCCCCCAAAAATGTCCTACACCCCAGTTTTCAGTTAAAATTGCTATACGGCATTTCTTTCCGAGTCGTGTTTATGAGCATAGTCCAGTCCCCTTTTTCCTTTGCAGGAAAGGATTTTCCTGTGGTCCGATGGCCCGTGTGTCCTCCTTATCAACCAAATACCATTGCAGTTTCTTCTCCATTAGAACTTGGGGGGAGGGGAGACGTCCACAGGCCGCACCACGAGCAGAAAAGGGGATCTAGGGCTGGGAGGCGTTAGGCTGGATACTCATTGCCATAAATACTGGATGGTTCTTCATTGACGGAGAGATAAGTTGCCCTCATACTTGGAGAATACTGGAAAAAAGAAATCAGAATGAGGTAAAATTCGGATATAACATACAGACGTGAACCATTCACAAGACATAGGGGGGACCAATATGGAGACCATGAGAATAATGACTCAATGAGCTATCAGGGGTCTAATAGTAAAACAGAATGGGCCCCATCCCCTATTATACTTCATGTCCATCATTAACTTATGATTTATTCCATAATATATCTGTATAGGGGGCGCTCTGTTCTTCTGATGCAATGATAAAATTCTGCCTACCTGCAGCCACCACTAGGGGGAGCAAGCTAGTATTGGACTCAATTGAAGCTGTATTACTGTATGCAGTGAGCTCCCCCTAGTGGTAGCTGCAGGTAGTCACTATGACAAGCAGGAGAAGTAGTTTAGTCTGGTGTCCACTGCCACAACAGGCGCCATGATGGGACGTACCATCACACCCCGACATCACGTTTGCCCAATTGCCATCTCAAAGGAGCCTGAGCCACTGTGTAGATGCAAAATTATGGCGGCTGGCACTAGCCCTTATTACAGTCTCAACTCCGGCCTAATTGCAAATGTATTAGCGCAGCACCGTGTGGGGGAGGGGGTAGATTGGTTTAGGGCTTTAGACCTTGGTAAGTAGCTGGTGATCTATCAGACCTGTCTACACTACATGCTACTCAGCTGCATAATTGAGTCCTTAACCCTGGGAAAACCACAGCACTTAAACGTCCTATATATTTAATGGACCGGCTAATAAACTGGAGGCGGTGGGAAGGAAGGGTCTGCTATACGGTCAGCCTGGAAAAACACCCGAGGCCACAGAAAGAGCAAAGCAATCATCTTAAGAACATAGTGTAGATGGATCCAGGGTTACGTCATCCCTAAGCTGAAGTCTAAGGTCAGCGCTAAATGAAGAGCTCACTATGTATTCCTATAGGTGAAACATCTCATATATAGCATAAAGGTGTGTATCGCAGTCTGCCACTAGGGGGAGCTCGCTGCATATGTATTTATACTGCTCCCATAGACTTCAACAGGAGATGTATTAATATATATGACAGAAAAAAAGCCATACTTACTGATACAAGGGCAACCCCAATTGCCAGCTCCCAGCAGGATGCAGACAAGCACAATGCATTGTGCTTGTCTGCATCCTGCAGGGAGCTGGCGACTGAGCTTGCCCTTGTGAATTGTTTAAAGTAAATATTTGTCCCCTTTTTTCTATTGTTTATAAATATATATGCAGTGAGCTCCCCCTAGTGGCAGCTGCAGGCAGCCAGGATTTTAATATATGTATCTCTATGGAAGAGGAGGATTTGGCGCTGTGTATCAGAAAAAAAATGGAGCTCTAACCTATATAATAATCTCATGTGTCACGAAATTAAACAGCGTGAACCTATTTACAATAAAGCTGTGCCAGTAATATGCTGGCACTGTTTCTGCAGGGGCACTCTCCTGCCACTCAGTAGTGTTTATGGGGGCCCTTCGCCTGTTTATAGGGGTCTGGCCTTTACTTAGAAGCAACCATAAAATATTGATAATGAATCGCTTAAATAACTCCTTATTATAATGCTAATAGGTGAATGGTGGTGAGGAGGGGGCAGTGTCTGTATATAGCTGCACCGGTTCTTGCCCTTCTATAGATGCGTTTCCAGCTCCCGGCATAGAAACCAATGCGGATGTGTAGACTTTTATAGTATATGGACTAGAGATGCCATAAAAGTCTTTTTGAGGGGTCCTGACCAATCCAGAGAATGCTGGGTGCCATATGTTCATTTTATAAGGTGAAGTGGCACTCCCATTCTCGGGATCGGTAGGGGCCCCAGCAGTCAGACTGTTACTGCATATAAATTTGTGCCACTTTAAGACCTTCTTCTGGGGAAACCATATGATGATCTTGTAGGTGGATGGACAGACGGGGAGGAGGCAGGTGCTCAGGGCACATTACAGACAGTGATACAACTTACGTTTTACATTACAAAGCTCCAAAACAAGCATGCAAAAACAAAAGATGGATTAGCAGGCAGAATACATGTGAACGAGCAGCAAGAAAAATTACTCAAACCATCCAGAACATGACACATCCAAGGGTTAACGCTGGACACCAGGTACATTACCTTTAGGGGCTTTATAGGGCTCCACCTGACTTCCGTTTAAGAAAAATCTGATTAAGGGCATGACCACACATGGCGGAATTCCTCCGCAACTGTCCGCATCAATGCCGCACCTAATCCGGGTTGCGGATTACGGCTGCGGATCTGCACAAAATGTGCAGAAAATTGATGCGGACTAGCTGCTGCGGACTGCGGGAAAAGTGCTTCCCTTCTCCCTATCAGTGCAGGATAGAGAGAAGGGACAGCACTTTCCCTAGTGAAAGTAAAAGAAATTCATACTTACCGCCCGTTGTCTTTATGACGCGTCCCTCCTTCGGCATCCAGCCCGACCTCCCTGGATGACGCGCCAGTCCATGTGACCGCTGCAGCCTGTGCTTGGCCTGTGATTGGCTGCAGCCGTCACTTAGACTGAAACGTCATCCTGGGAGGCCGGACTGGAGACAGAAGCAGGGAGTTCTCGGTAAGTACGAACTTCATTTTTTTTTACAGATACATGTATATTGGGATCGGTAGTCACTGTCCCGGGTGCAGAAACAGTTACTGCCGATCGCTTAACTCTTTCAGCACCCTGGACAGTGACTATTTACTGACGTCTCCTAGCAACGCTCCCGTCATTACGGGAGCCCCATTGACTTCCTCAGTCTGGCTGTAGACCTAGAAATACATAGGTCCAGCCAGAATGAAGAAATGTCAAGTTAAAAAAGCAAGACGCATCCGCAGCACACATGACATGTGCATGACAGCTGCGGACTTCATTGCGGAACTTTGAATCTCCATTGAAGTCAATGGAGAAATTCCGCCATGAGTCCGCAACCAGTCCGCCACTGCTCCGCAACAGACAGAGCATGCTGCGGACACCACATTCCGCTCCGCAGCCTATGCTCCGCAGCGGAATGTTACGCATCGTCTAAACGAACACTGCTAAATTAAAGTGAAAGTCAATGGAGAAACGGCTCCGCTGCGGATTAACGCTGCGGAGTGTCCGCAGCGGAATTTAAGTGAAAATCCGCCATGTGTGAACCCGCCCTAATAATGCCGACTGACATATGGAAAGTCCTGGTGTGACGGCGGACAGGCGGCTATACCCAATTTTCTGCTGTCTCAGTTGACCCAGGTTGAATAAGCAATGAACCAGGGGCAGAAAAAGGCCTCAACCCACCCCTTCTACTTCTGCTGTAGTAATCAGATTTTTGGGTTATTACATGCCCTGCCGATTTCTCTACACATCTTTTACTCAGAACAAACCTCAGACTCTGGTTAGTCCAGGCGGTGCCATGTTCAGATTGTCCCGGTTACGATATGGAAGACAAGTTGCGGCTGGGAGCATCTCAAGGTTAATAAATTGGGATACCAAGGGGGTGTTTGAGGTCAAGTCAAAATTTGGGGGTTAGGGAACTAAGCTTAAAAGTCGAAGTACGTAAATACAACTTAAAGGGGCTGTATGGCATTAGAAAAACATGGCTGCTTTCCTCCAGAAACAGCGCCACCCTTGTCCATAGGCTAGGTCTGGTATCGCAGCACAGCTCTATTCACTTGAATTGGGCTAAGCTGCAATACCAGACACAGCCCAGAGATGGTGCCGATTCTGGACGAAAGCAGCCAGGCTTTTCTCATTTCCTACAGACCATTTAAGTAATAAGCAGCTGTTGATAATAAATTTGTCTATTGGAAACATTGGGTATTTACAAAAAATGTCATCTCTCGGGGAGGGGGGACTGTGCCCCAGGTTCTGGGTGCAGAAGTGTGGCACCAACATGGCCTCGATACGCCTCCGATATTCTGTATAAATAAGCCAGGTACAAGTTGTAAGGAGTCGGCTACAAGAAGGATTTGGATTCAGAGGCCCAGCGTACCGTGGGTGGGGGCGATCCTCTCCCAATCAGCGGAACGTTCTCGTAGCGAGGATTACCACCAAAAAGAGCAGCCTGGTTCCTTTAAGACAAAGCAGAAGATACGTGGATTTAGTCAGAAAGCAGTGAGTAAGGGGCAGAAACGATTCAAATACCCTATCAGAGAGTAATGGGTTAACAGATAACAGGTGGGATGTTCGGGGCCGCCATCTATTAGCTAGATAGAACAGTGGGGGTGCAGGAGTGTCTCTCACTCTGGAGGACCCGACCTGTCCTGCATTACAGACTGACAATTCATTTCAATAGGATCACTGTAATGCTTCATTTCCCCTGTGGTGGCGCTGCAGGAGAATTAAACACTTGCTGCTAGGTTCCAGCAAAGTTCACAGCTGATCACTGAGGGCGGGGTTACAGTTGTATTTCAAGAAGGCAAATTGGAAAAAATGCTGCAGCCTACAGATGTAGCAGAGCTGAATTTTCCATCCGTGTTTTGTGGAATTGATGAGATAAGTCGGTGCTACGGTGAACCACCTTTAAAAAAAAAATCATCAGGAAAAGTTGCGCGAAGTGACAAACTCAGCACTGCTACATCTGTATTTGATCTCCTTTCTATTTTTTTAAAGGGGTCCCCCTATTTTTTAATCTCTACATTCCCATATATTCCTTACATGTATTCGGCAACTGGTGCGTTGGAGACGGGTTGAGTGGGTGGCTGTAGACTGGCCTGGCTGCCCAGACTACTGCTGTAGCTGCAGAAACTCCTCAGCTGTGCCCGGTTGGGATTGTGCACCGCTATACGACGAGCTTGTGGGTTAAATGGATCTGCCTCGTCGATGTCGTTGTAATCTCGGTCTCTGAAACAAAGACGACAAGTGGAGCTTAACGGTCATCAGGTCTCCTATACACAGCACACCTGTCTACTCCCTCTGCTCCCCCTCCCTTTTCCATAGACTTATATGGGCAGGCAATGAAGGGACACCCCCCCCCCCACCTTCTTCAGCCCGTCAATTCTGCTCTGTAACCAGGGACAGACAATGCTTGACAACAGGGGGGATTACAGGAAGGGAGACACCTAGTGGCAGTAATTTCACACATAATTTGCATGGATAAAACAACTAAATTTTAACAGTAAGTAATTTACTAATTCTATATTAGGTATACTAGTAGATTAACAAATTGTTTGAAAAGTTAGTGTCCATTTAAATTGAAGGGAATTTCTGTGAGCTGCAGTACCAGGCGCGGCCATAGTCAAATGTACGGCGCTGTTACAGTCCAAGAAAACCCCTCTAAGCAATGCTGGTGGGCCACAGGTTTGATTCCTGACAGGACATGAACTGCATAGAGATCCAACGTTTTCCCCAGTGATTTCCCTCTACAATCTGAGAACAGGGAAATTGTCTTAAAAGAGGTCTTCTGACTATTTTCAATAGCCTTTTAATACTTTATAAGGAGAAAGCATACCAAATGGCCCAAATACCACTTTTATTTGCTGCCCCCTTGAGTACAGTAGTGGAACAGCAGCCAGTGGTAATACAAAATCTCACCTTGCAACCAAATGCCTCCAGGCTTGTGGCACAGCACATACCATGGCGGTGAAGGCAAAAGCTGCCAGGAGAGAGAAGAGGCCAAGATATAGAAGTCCTTCAACTCCGTCGTAACAGATGCCAATAAGAGCTTCCAAGTAATCCTGACAAGAAGAGACCAGATATAATATAAGGTGATCCGGCCATTTCTGGGGCCTAATGCTTCCCGATTATTATATATCCTGGATTATCAGAAGGTCATAACGAAATCATAGTGTTATTTTATAAAAGTGACCCAGTCTGATGACGACACATTTGCCCCCCCCTGCCCCTCCCCCATACCTTATGGAGTCCTCGGCAGTCCAGCAGAGCAGTAAGCTGGTGCAGGTTAGACTCGGATGTGTTCAGCAGTAGTTGGATGCCCTGGAGATCTTTCTGGAAGAACAAGGTACGACATAGTGTTTTTATACTGAATGGATCAGTAAATTGTACCTTGCGCTTCATGCAAATACAGAACAACTATTACACAGATTATCATATAGTAAATGTAACGAAATCTCAGCTGTGTCAAGGCACAAAAAGACTTTCGTGCAATGTATTAGAATTATTGGCGAGGAAGAACAGAAAATAGAAGAAAACTTCCTTCCACCACCACTAGGGGGAGTGTAATGCATGAGGATTTATACAGCTCCCATTGAACTAGATAATAAATCTGTATTTAGAAAGATCACAAGCTCCCCCTAGTGGTTGCCGCAGACAGAATTATCACAATCTTTTCTCCAGGATTATAACATTGATCGCCTATCCTTATGATGGGCCATAAATATTTGATCGGCAAAGGGGCCGCGGCGGTCCTGGGAGCATTGCATACAAGCGACTGTGCCTGGGGCTACAGCCTGTCCCGGTGGTCAGAACCCCAACGATTAATGTCAAAAAGATACGCCATCAATGTCATAGTCCTGAAAAACCCCTCTGATATTTATCTTGGCTGTGTAAAGGTTGGAGACGTGACTGCTATGGGGTCTGTGGTGGAAAGGGGCCCAAAACTGAACAGCTTCCCCTACTTGTCTGGACATTGTCATAACAGCTTCCTGCAGCTGCCACAAGGTGGAGCTCACTGGAAACAGATTTATATGTCTCATTACGTTCAATACTAGCTGTCTAAATCCACATACCAATAGCTCCCCCTAGTGGTGACTGCACACAGCCAGAATTATTGAAGTGGAGAAGTTCTTTACATTGTATTGGATGAAAAACAATCGTATATAGTCTTAAGCCTTACCTGGGCAGTAGGAAATATGGGCACTGCAAACTGAAGCAAGCCTTGTATCTGGATTTGCATGGTAGTCAGCGACTTCTGGAAGACGTTCAGAGCCTAGGAAGAGAAATCGGGTAAGATTAAGGCTCCATGTACAGATCTGTAGTGATGTCTAGTCTTAGGTCTTCTCTATCTACCTGCTGGAAGGGATTCTTTAGACTCTGGCTGCAGTACAAGTAATAATGGACGACTTCTGCAAAGACAAACGCAACACATGGTTATTGGGCATCACGAGTGGCATCACGAGTACCAGCGAGACATCCTCCCGCCTACTGTCCGGACATTACCTGAACTGATGTGATCTTGTGTCATGTTCATGATGAACTTGTCAGGTGCCACGCAGAAATCACTGGTGCCCTACAAGACATAGAAGAGGTGGTTAATGCCAGGTTCATTCAGAGCTACAAAATCCAGAGGTCTCCAGTAATTATCGATCCTTTTCAGGAGTTACTTCGTTTTTAGTAAAGCTGGGTAACAGCCAAGATGGCCGCCAATTCAATTGTCTAGTACCCCGATTGGCATATTTGCCATTCAGGAGTCTGGGAAAGCTGGTCAGACTAGACTGCACATGGTGCCAAATGTGAGTGGCGAGGTGTGCCTTCCTCTAATGAGAATCTGTGACTATTCATTTTTATCCACCTGAATAAAATATTCTATTTTCCTCATAACCATGGAGGAAAAAAATATAATGTGCAAATCAGGCAAAACTGGAGGCCGGAGGTCAGGAAAACCAAGAAATTCAATGAGCAACGATTAGAAGATTTAGAGAAGGGCAGAAGCTGAATTAGACCGCAGGGGAATCCAAGAACACAGATATTATATACCCAGAGGGGAGCCGCAACGAACGACCGCTGCCAGGCACGTCAGAGATTGGTGTCGTGTTCCGGGTCCGCAACATGATAGACTTGACTTTGCAGATCGACCCAATCTTGAAGGAGACCTACCAGATGAACAGGGTACATTAAAAATGTGAAAACTGTTTCTTAATATCTCACTGCTAGGCTGAGATATTATTGCTTGAAGTTACAGGCCCAAAGCCTGAGGCTGCACTACTGAGAGTCTGATCACAACAGGTCTCGTCTGGATTTTTGTCCGGTGTAGCGTTGCCATTGAGAACTTGTGTGACCATCCAACTAAAAGATCTCCATGGCAACACTGCACCGGACTCAAATCAGAAAAGGACATTTGTAGCTGTATCAGTAGTGCAGCCTCAGGTTCCAGGCCTGTAACTTTCATTGATCATATCTCAGCCTAGAATTAAGATATTTAAGAACGGTTTTCACATTTGTAATGTACACTAAAGGGACTATTTTTGTTTCTTCTGGAAAGATTCCTTTAAGAGTAACGCATGGAACGACAACAGAGCTATCCAGGCAGGGAGAATAGCTAATCCAATGATCAGAACCTCTTTATATACACAAGCAGGGTTGGCTTTACTAAATGGCAAACTGGGCAATCACTCAGGGTCCCCATTTCCTGGACCCAAACCCATGATTAAACCTCATATAGTTATATTATTGAATTGTAGTAATATGTGGGAACTATATGGCAGTATTATGTGGGCTCTTTAAGGGGGTGTATTTTGCTGCATATTTGGGCACTATATGGTAGTATTATGTGGGCTGTACATTGGATTAGACACTCCTTTTTCCCCACACACAGCGCCACACCTGTCCGTGGGCTGTGTTTGTTATTGCAGCTTGTCCCCATTCACTTGAATATTGGAATACCATACGTAGTCTAAGGGGCCCTATTATTATGTTCCTACACAGATGAGTCACATTATTATGACCAGCAGATAATATCCAGAGTAACCGCCATGTGCAGCACTAACAGCAGCTAGACGGGCTGGGACTGACTCAATGTGCTGGTCGGTGGTCTCCGGTATTTGGCGCCAGGCTGACTGCAGAACATCCCACATTTTCTGGAGGGTGCGTGGGGGGAGGGTCCATACAGCGAACAAGACAATCGAGGTCCCACAGATGCTCAATTGGGTTGAAGTCTGGCGATCATGGGGCCAGGGAAGTACTTGGAGGTCTTGGTCGAGCTCTTCAACCCACTGTCGGACATTTCTAGCCGTGTGACACGTCGCATTGTCTTTCTGGATGATTCCATCTGCCCCAGGGAAGACAATCAGCATATATGGGGGGGGGGGACATGATCTGCAACAATGGATTCATACCCAAATCACATCAGAGCCTTCCACATGGGTGAGTGGCCCAATGGCTGCCGGGTGTTTGTTCTCTGATGTTTCTCGCCAACGTCCATCCGATGAAGCAGAAAACGTGACTCATCGGAGAAGACAACCTCTGTCAATCATCGGTGGTCCAACTCCGATACTGCCGTGCAAATTGAGGTATTTTTTTCCGCTGCACCTTTGTTAAATAAGAGCAGTGACCGTCCGTCTGCTCCGGAGCCCCATACGCAGTAGGTTCACTGAACCTGTTGTATTAGACACACGTCTGGTAGCCCCCCGGGTTGATTTTCACGGTGGGCTACTCCATGTGCTGTTCGGCCCTCGCGCACCTTCGTAGCCGACGTTCTACCTCTCACATCAATTGCACTCGGTGCTCCGCTGTTTCCACATCGGTTATTCCCAATGATGACATTTGTCCACTCACGATACACTGTCACCCCAGCAGCACGCGGACAGTTCACAAACCGCGCTGTGTGAGAAAAACCGCCAGCCATGGCCTGAAAGCCAATAATCAGCCCGTTTTGCAACTCTGATTTTTCACCCCTTTTACCCATGACAACGAGTGATATGTGATCAGACACCTTATATACCCACCAAGCCCACCACACATCACTGCCTTCATGGGCTACACGCTGCCGAATGTAGGAGGTGGTCACAATAATGTGACTCCACTGTGTAGACGACCAGCACTTCAGGGTGTACGGAAAGGACTAGAAGGAATTGTTGACATATGACGGAGGCCGCTTCATGGGAAGGTCATCGGTGCGCTAATCAGTTAATTGATAATCTAACTAACGTATTACCGGCTAAAGGTTTTATGTGCAATCAATAAGTCTCAAGACTTCTCACCCAGATGGTCCTCGCCGCCTCCAGAGGGTGAACATGACCCACGTGTCGGCTCATTACTGGTGATGTGCGACTCTGGGGTGACAAGATCCACTTAGGGACAGAAGAGCCGCAGATGGGGCTGAATGTAAATCTTATTTATTTCCCTCCAGTCACATATTTGGGAATCGCAAAGTCTGCTGAGCGCGACAAAGTGACTGATTGCCCCGTTTTATGGGCGCTGATGTCAGATTTAAGTATTTCTACACACAGCACCCCACTGAAACACCAATGTACAACTGGAGGGTACAATAAAAAATAAAGTGGAGTGTTTCATTTAAGAAAAGTTGACCGATTTAAAAAAAGAAAAAAAAAAGGTATAAAACGTAAAAAAATTATTCAGGCTCCCGAATGCATATGGGTTTGTTAAAACAAAAATTGTATAAATAAAAATGTTATATAAAAGATTTTTTTTTTATTATTTTTTTTTTTTTGGTAAATCTATACATACACCATATAATTAACCAGATTGATTCCCTTATAACCCTGCCTGATGAACGTTATCTCCAATTTTTTGGTATTTCTTCTATTACTTTTGGCTTCGATCATACAGAACCCGACATCCCGGGAGACCAGATCGAGGACCTCGACCAAGTGACTGAAGAATGAAATGGACTCTTAGAATTGCTTCGAGTTCCCCAGGGAAGACCAAGTGAATCTCCCATAATAGCCACTGACCTCTTAACACCTTACGATGGAGCAGATGAATTCTGGGAGTTTTTGAGGAAACGGCTGATGCGCGGGACACAGCTGAGCCATGTAATGTGTCAAGAGCCCTAGACCTGAGCGCTATACAGCGGAGCGGCCCATGTACGAGCCGCGTACCCTGCATTACATTACATAGAACGGGCTTGAAACAATGTAGACTGTCAAAAATCAATACAACGCACAAATGCATTAAAGAGTTAACTTACCACGGCAGACGACGTATCCAGGGCTAAGGACGCCCAGCTTAATAATATGGTCATCAGTCCAAAACTCAACATCCTAAGGAAAAAAAAAATATATAGATAAAAAAATACTGCATTATTATATCATGTTTCTTAACGTTTACTTGATTCTTTCTGTCCTCCATGCTTTACATTGCAGCTCTGCTTATTAATATTGGCTTCTGTGTATAAGCACAAGCCCTCCACTAGAATGTCAGGGCATGGGGAATAGATTTTTCTTTGTACTTAGGACATCAGAATTATAAAGATAATTTGGTTACAGCCCCCAAAAGGGAAAGAAGATCCATGGTGGGGGGGTCCTGGAGATCAACTAAAAGCAAAATACGATAATGATCATATAACTGGATAGAAATGGGTTTATTCCCTTTTATCCTTTGTAACTTGTGTGCTACGATTAAAGGGGTTGTATGAGATTATAAAAACATGGCGGCTTTCTTCCAGAAACAGCGCCACTCTTGCCCATTGGTGGTATTGCAGCCCAGACCCATTAAAGTGGGGCTGGGATTCAAAAACATCCAGATGAGTGGCGCTGTATCTAGAAAAAAGCAGCCATGTTTTCTAATCTCATGCAACCCCTTTAATCGTCATACAACCCTTAGTGATTAATGATTGCCCATACGCCTTTTTATGGTGGACATTAATGGGCCTTATTCTAGGGCACTGAGAAGAAAAAGAGTATTTGACCGTTTCTGCCTTAGCGATCGCTCTAGACACAGCGCTTATGTTCGCTGTGTATGCAATGGAGGCAGCGGCACGGCCTCCATTGGTCCCAGTAATCACGTGCTCGACGGGTGACAAGTAAAATAAAATATAATAAATGCTCAATCGTATGCAAAGCCCTGCTCAAAAACTGTGCATGTCATATGCCAAAAATGCCGTCCCCCAAGAAAAAGAGAAATTTAGGTTTTTACTTTAGCTCATTTAACAAAAAATGTGAATGTAAAAACATTTTTTATTTATTATACAACAAAAGTATCATATCGCTACAAAAGCTGCTGCTATTTGATACTTTTTCTTTTTTAAAAATGAATGCCCTTTTTGTCACGGAAAAAAAGATGCAGAAATTGAAAAAATTCACCAATACATGCTTAAAAAAACAAAACAAAAAAACAAAACAGCAGAAAAACGGTTGTGGTCATTAAGGCCCTAAGCATTGTGGCAATCAAGGGGTTACAAATTCGAGGTGCGAAACGCATCAGGTTTTTTGGGCATTTCTTGGGTAAAGAATCTGCAGAACATATGCCATGGTGCAGAGTAGACCTGATCGCGGCTGTGAGGTCCGAGGCCGCCCTGCCCGGCTCCTCTGCTGTATTATTCATGTGCGTTGCCGATCTCTGGCTCCTCTGCCATTAGTTGCTCTCTCCCGGTTCTCACTCTACATCCCAAATAAGAATATCTGAAATCAATGGGTGCACTGGAGAAAGCAGCGAGACATAGGAGCTTGTAATGAGAGACTCCCAGGAGGACCCCGGGAGCAGATGGAAACCATCAAACCCTTCATCTGCTCCTCTTATGGCTTGTTCCTCCTTCCCAGAGACACAAAAGACTTCCAGGATTCCTCTATAACAAGGCAATTATCATCCTATAAGCTGCTGGCCCATCACACGGACTTAACGACTCCTGGTATAATTAGCTTTAATATCTAAATTTAGATGTGTTATAAAATATGATTATAGACCTGAGTAAATAGCAAATTGCATAAAGGCCGCTCCACCAGTAGGAAAAAAAACAACAGCTGAGGATACGTTCACAAGTAAATCCAAATCTTAAGAGGGATACAACCTCGGCGATCAGATGATCACTGCAGGTTCGAGACATTTTCCCTGCAGCGGCCACTGCTGGGGAAATGTAGTATTACATGACGGCTATTTAGATGAATGGCTCTCTGTTCTGGCTAATAGAGGGGGATCCCCCTCTATGACATCTATATCTCCTACTAGGCAAATGGACAGGGGTGTCTTCAAGAGACACCCCGTTCCAATAACAATTCCTGTCACAGCTGAAATTCACATAAATGGTACAGAAAATATTTATAAAACAAGAATACGCAAAAAAAAAAATGCTTTTATACTGATCACTCCCATCATGCCTTAAGAGGAAGCACAGATTTTATATTCTCTCTGACCTGGGAGGAGCTTCCTTCTGAGCTCACCATCGCCCCCTGCTGACCAAAGGTCTTTGTACAAAATGCTAAGAAAGTCACCGTGCTCAATAGCGTCTCATTCACATGGTCAGGTAAAATCGGAGGCACAAGAATCTGAGATGGGGAGGGAAAAAAACAGTGGCACGTTCCATAAGATGCCGCATTATGACGGTAGGTAACAGTCCCTCACGGAGGAACCTCATGGCGGCACAGAGTACCTACAGATACGAAATACAGTATAGACTCCTCGCACACAGCATTGCTGTAACGTCTCACGGGAATATGGATCCTCTAAGCAGCAATCGGTTTGGCGCTGGCTAGACTGGGGTGCGGAGTCTAAGGAATCTCCTCGTTCTTCACCCTAGAAGTCCCACAAGGTATTATGGACTTTGCCAGTTTTCTAGGTCGTGGACTACAGGTTGGTGGCTGGTGCGCTAAGGGAAGCAGTAGTGTGGTCACGGATGGAGCCATGGGTCGACAACACGAGGATGGACCAGGATTCAAAACCAGGAATAAGACAACAGGTACCAGGCGACAAGTCCAAGGAGCGGGACTGAGAAAGTACCTTAATCTGCGCAAGAGACGGCAGGCCGATTCCCCTCCAAATAGACCGTCCAGCCTGATGTTAACAGCAAGTGGCAAAGCAACGCGGTCGGTGACCGGAAACAAGAAGTTGTATCCGTAATGAGTGTCCGGACCCCTGGGAATCGTTAGTTTCGGGTACTATTAACCTAGAGGTCATCATTATATGAAGGCCATTAGTAACACTGCGTCTTTAATTACCGCAAGTAACCGGGGAGACAATGGAGACTTGTTGATCAGTTTTGATCGTCTCTCTTCCACTAATGACCTCGAAAATGCCCATATTAACAAAACCGTAAAACTGCGGGCAGACAGAGCAAGCACTTTGCTGCTTTTATTGCAGATTTTCCACTTATTAGAAAGCAGAGTCTGTCGTCTGCCGCCGACTTCGCCCGAGACAACACGATGAAAGGTCCTCTCCTTGTCCAGGAGTTCAGGAAAAGTTTAGATAGGCCATCAATGCGCGACTGGGACCCCATGATCAGCAGAACGACCGGTGATGTCCATAGACATGTGGCTGCCTCTGGTACTGCAGCTCACACACTTCGCTCCCATTCACCCGGGACTGGGACCCCCACTAATCACATTCTGAAGGTCCCTCTTTATGTAATGATTTCAATGGGATTTTACTGGAGTTTCACGTTACATTTTTTCTTGGCCATTAGAGAAAGGTCTTAAAGAGGTATTCCGACCATATATTTATGTCTGAGAAAGGGAGACGGCGCCAGCAGGTCGGGGGGATGCGTGCGTTCCATAGGCTACAATGGAGAGTGCTGCGCGCCTGCCACTGTCAGTTATCTTGGTACACGCCCCCACTCGGCTAATGGGTGGCAATCCCAGAATTGAGATCCTCTGCCTATCAAACGTTTATGACACAGCCTATGGATACACCTCAAATGGCTATGGTCGGAGTGCCCCTTTAAGGCACAAACGATACATGTTCTAACCAATTTATTAGATTCCCATTGGTCCGTTTCTAGTTACACAGATCTAAAAATCGATACAGCTTAAATCCTCCGTCTTTCCGTTTATGGCTTTATTTACCGTGATCCGTCACCATTGAAATCAATGGGGATGGAAACGGAAACCTATGGTTTTCGTTTGTGTCTGTCAGGGCTCCGTTCCAAAGGAAAGCTCCGACGGAACGGAGCCATGACGCAGATGTGAACGAAGCCTAAATCCTTTTAACTGCAGCTTATCAATTGTACATTATTTCATTATGCCTTCTACTCCAGTCACATCCAAAGCTGCACCCACAAATCTGTTTGCTGTTAAAACAGTAGACCTAAGGCTTTGTGCAATACAGATCTCTACAGATGAGGTAAAGCGGAACTGCCACCTCTGCTATGTTGCCATATCTAGAAAGGGGACGCAGCTCATTAATCTATAGGTCTCCATTAAAATTATGCGACAACTGCTCGTTCATCCCAGATCGTCCTTTCTTTCTCCAATAAAAGTGATATTTTGTTTTGGGAGACTCAATAAATTCCTATGGCTGACAAAAATGCACCCCCAGCCTAACTGCTTCATTGAGATGCTTTTGCCGTGTATTGTGGGGGATTATTGTACAGCGTCTGTTGTAAACACCACAGCAGGGAATACCTGGTCTGGATATACACAGAGCCAGCAGGGGGCAGTAGTGACATGTGATCGCCTGCAACTTGAACGCAAACAGGAAAAAAAAATAAAAAAAATTGAATGCAGCTCTAGGTGTGAGTTGAGTATAAAGCAAAGTATTAGCATAATTACTCAATATTGTATCTAGCGAAATAGAAGAACTTTAAAAAAGACAAGTTACAGGTCATCACTGAGAAGAACTTCCTGTCTATGTCCCTATGACAACACTTCTGGCCCCTATGCTCTGTTCAGTGTTGTCATAAGGACATAGTATGCATCCAAATCAATATCACCATTCTCATCAATATGTACATAGTAAGTAGGTGAACATTGATATGGATGGATTTAGATCCACAAAAAGCTCCTATGACAATCCTGAATGTCAGGGCAAGGGAAGCAAGTGTTCGTAAGGAAATTCTGCTTATAGGTGGCGCTTTAATATAGAACTGGCTTTGTTTTTACTGCTATTCAATTATTCAAAATGATGTTTAGTACAGATCTATCACGTTATTCAGGAACCAGGAAGATCAGGATGAACATAGTTTTAGGTCCTGGCCAAATTTAGATCAATATTTCGTACTTACGTAACAAGGAGACACTTGGAGCGCTTGGCCAGTCCCAAACACGTCACGAGACAGATGACCAGGTCAAAGATGAATAGAAATAGATAAGAAAGCCATCTGAAAGAGAACACAAGATGTGTGTGACAACCTGCCTGGCCTAGATGGTGACCACCAAAGCTGCATCTAACAGCAGGGGCGCACTATTCTGTACAGAAGATTTCAGGATCAAACTTCATTGGGTTTATGCCGGAGCGAAGGAAGCCCAGAGCTGCACCAAGGCGATCACGCTAGGTTTTTGCAACATTGCCAGGTGTCGTCAGCAATTCTGATTGGCTGAGAGAAGCTGGCAGACAGGGCTCTATTCACAAAGCTCCTCCCTTTTCAGCTGGATGCCAGGCATGTGATGATAAAAAGGTAAAGATTCACTTTAAAGGAGTTGTCTCATCATTCACCTTACAGTAAATCGTGCTGCTCTTTGCAGCGGTTCTGGATAATAGAAAGGGGTCCCCACTCAGGGGACCAAATACCCTAAAAAGACATATGCACAGTTTGTTGTGACGGGTCAACCCCTTTAATAATTGTATAATGACAAGTTAATTGACTTGCGAACATACTTTGTTCTTCAATTCCTCACTTTTCCTTGCTGTCAGTGAATGAAAACAATCTTATTTAAATATAAAGGCTGAAAATCCATAAAAACCCGAATGCTTTCTCACAGCTCAGGGTTTGCAACAATGTATCTAGTCTAGACAAGTGACTCCAGACTGTTAAAATGTATAAGTGCAGGTTCAATGTATCAAACCATCAGGACCGGAGAGAGATTTGTGCTTCTGTGTTTAGCTCATAGAGGATTGTCTAGACTGGACACAACTGCAACAAACCCCTCAGCTGTGAGAAGTATTAAATCTGTATGGGTTCTCAGCCTCTGGATGTAAACAAGAATTTTCCCATTCACTGACAGCAAACAGAGATCTTGAAAATCGACATAAAATGTATACGTATACAATGGACTGGAATACCACTTTAGAGTCCGTTTCAGCCTTGTATTATCCTCCGCACCTGTAATACTCGATGATGCTGGTCTGCCGGGCAATCAAGGAAAGGCTGCCACTCGTCATCTGCCAGTTTGGTAGCGTGGAGAGCTGAGATACGACGTTATTGGCCATGATCTGCATGAATCGCAGGGTCTGGACGTAATCGCCATGTGCTGCAAATATCTCATTGAGACGCAACAGGTGCTGATCCAGACTTTCCTTCAGCTTGTAGCTGGTGCCAGACACCTGTTGGAAAGTCAGAAATCCATTAACAATAGCGCAGTGTGTCATCGGGTTCAGTGATCACAGCCCGCTGCATGTAAATACAGTATATAAAATTATATTTCAGGACCAAAACTAGTATTTTTGTACAGAATATCCCCCCAAAAATAATAACACAGTCCCTTTCAAGTGAACAGCTGCAATACCGGACACAGCCACAACGGTATGTATGGCGCTGTGATGATACAGCGATTCCCTGATCGGTGAGGGTTGCCGGGTGTCAGAAGACCACCAACGAAATATTGATGGCAGGAAATCAATATTAAAAGGTTGTATAGGAATAGAAAAACATTCTGCCGCATTCCAAAAACAGCAGCACAGGTTAAAGTCTAGGAACATGCCACCAATGTCTGATCGATGGTGTCCTACCTCCGGGACCTCTGCCGATCAACACAATGATGACAGTGCTTCTGCAAGCGCTGAGACCCCTCTGTTTACACAGGCAAATAGGCTCGGCCCCTTCATTATGCTTGTCCGTGGGGTCCCAGAGATCAGACCCCCCCCCCCTGAGCAATCATTATTGATCATCCGGAGGATAAGCGATCAGCGTTAATGTCCTGGAGAACCCCTTTATCTACTTAATGGCCCAGTGTCAAGTCAGAGCTGTGTACTCTCAGCCAATCAGATGTTTCTTTTCTGCTGTTCTCCCTTCATTGTTTTACTGTAACAATCAGCTGCGGCTGCATCCCCCTCCTCTCCCCACCTCAATGTCGTCTGACTGATTGATGGGTTTTCTGGAATTGCCGCTTTCTCTAATGAGATATATTATAAAGTTTCATGTATCCTCATGTACTGCTGATGTATGTCAAACAAAAATATTCTAAGTATAGATGCCCTTTAATGGAGACAATCTGATGCCCACAACTGGCATCTGAGGAGAATTACTGATATATGCCAGTTGCACGGACTACTCTTGATACAGGTTTGGATATTCTCTCTCCCTCCTCTTGCCAACTCCGAGTGGGTAATTCACAGGCTGCAGCTACTGAAATATCCCCAGGGGTTGAGGATTAAAATCGGATGGCTAGAAAGCAGTGGGGGAGGGAGTCAAGATGCCCAGCTGTTGGGTTAAAGCCGTGGGCACCACGGAGAGAAAAGGTGGGGGATGTGGCGCGGTCTGGAGAGAGAGGAAATGAGAGGTGAGGGCGATTACACGCAGACATAATAGGTTCTGCACTGGATACTGCCGTTCACATCCTCATGCAGGGGAATTAAACAGGCTTTTTGCTGGGAGCAGTCAGTCTATATAATGAGTAAATCGAATAACCCATAAGCAGTGATATCGGATGCCGCAAGCTACACTCGCTTACAGGAGTCGCCTCTGCAGCAGATCTCCGTGAAAGCGAGAATGTGTCTACTGTACAGGAGAATTACATATTGAGCTAGTGTGCCCTGACGCTACATCGCGGCAATCCTTGGTGGTTTGCCATTCAGAAGCAAGGAAAAGCTGGGTGTCTACTCATTTAGGACAATACGATTAATCACTCGGGTCTGTTTATGAGACTCGAAAAGTAGGATATGGTTTGGTTCGTTTTTTTCGCCTTAGAAACAGCACCACTCTGGTCCATGGTCGTGCCTGGTATTGCAGCTCAGTTCACTTAAAGGGCAGGTCCACTTTAACCAATAACCATTTTTTTCCTATGGTTTCAAAGCATCTAAATTGAAAAATGAAGCAACGTTGAACATTGTCTCTATCTGCTATCGTTTTGTGTCCGCAGCTCCTATCCAGATCTATTTGTCTCCATGGTAACAAACGACAAAGTCTGTGTAGTCTGATGCACCAGTCATATTGCTATCCATTTTTCTCCATCTTCTTGCTAACCTATCAAGTAGGGGACAGATAGGAGTGTGACTGCAGGATCAGACTACACAGGGTTTGCTAGTTGTCTGTTACCATGGAGACACAGATTTGAATAGGAGCCGTAGACACAAAATTATAGATTATTTTATTTATCACCATTCGAAAAGCTTTATCATTTTAGATACAGTGGAATAATTAAAAAAAAAAAAAAAATGGACAGCGAAAGTTGGACTATTCCTTTAAGTGAACTGAGGAACTGCAATTCCAGACACGGCCATGGTCAGGAGTGGTGCTGTTTTTGCATTTATTTTATTTTTTTTAAATCTTATAGAACCCCTTTAACAGCTCGCCCTTCTCTGCCTACTTATCCCAGTCTCTCCTCTTTCAGACAGATGGCTCCTAACAGACCACTCAGCGCTCCGCAACAGATTCCATCTTTCCATTAGTCACAGTCCATAGGAATTTCACAGAAGTGAATTCAGCTATTGTGCTGCTCAGTCCCCACTGCGTCTCCAGCCACAGCTGCCAATATAATCACATTTCGCCAGTCGCAAAAAAAAAATTAGCCAACGACATATGGAGAAATGCTGCACATATGTCCTCTGCGCAATTTATGGCCAGTGCTTAGAGTGGCACATATTCATTATTTGGCACTTACCAGAGTGTCAACTCCTGCGAGGGTATGATTGGCATCATCCAAGGAGTAGGTTAGCTGGTAGATGCCATCATTGGTCTCGCTGTTGCCGTAGAAACCGATGCCGACTGCAGCACTGCAAAAGACAAAAGTGCAGGGGGGTCAATATTTATCCCTGTGGTCTAACAATACAGTCTGTAACAATTTGCAACAAGTTACTAAAGATCAACACATCATAAAAAGTAAATGAAAGGTGAAAATGGTTTAACGGCCTTCAAAAGCGAATGCCCGTCACTACGGGCGCAGGCCAGGAGCAATTATGGAATAATAAGGCATCAGTTTGGGTAAATCAAGTCTTAAAGTGAAAATTTGCCTGTGCTCCATACTCCTCTAGCCTTCACAGAAGCCGCTTCCCGCCCCAGGCGACAAGTGGGGAAGCCACTTCCCGCCCCACACGAGAGGAAGCCAATTCCCGCCCCACACGAAAGGAAGCCACTTCACGCCCCACACGAAAGGAAGCCACTTCACGCCCCACACGAAAGGAAGCCACTTCACGCCCCACACGAAAGGAAGCCACTTCCCGCCCCACACGACACGAGAGGAAGCTACTTCCTGCCCCACACGACACGAGAGGAAGCTACTTCCTCCTGCCCCACATGACACCAGATAAAAACAATGAAAACCGGGTGGGATCCACTGTAAAAAGCGACACCATCTAGGCGAAAAACTTCCATGAGTCAGTCAGGTTTTTTGTAAAAGCTATATCATTCCTGAATAAACAATTCACAGAATTTAGAAGTAGCTTGTGTGCTCCATTAAAGTGGGCCCGTGTAATTCAGGGCTCCTGAAACAATGACACATTGAATGTCGCGGCGACCGTGGTCGGAAATCACAATATTGGCACACGGTGCAGTAAATCACGTAACTGTGCAGGTTGCCCCATGTGGAAATTAGCTGATCGGCTTCAACCGTTTATCTTGAAGACCGTCACTTTATTTCTTGCATAAACTCAATGTATGAAATTATTTACTGCACTGTGTGCCAATATTGTGATTTCCGACCACGGTCGCCGCACATTCAATGTGTCATTGTTTCAGGAGCCCTGAATTACACGGGCCCACTTTAATGGAGCACACAAGCTACTTCTAAATTCTGTGAATTATTTACATTCAGGAATGATATAGCTTTTACAAAAAATCTGACTGACTCATGGAAGTTTTGCACCTAGATGGTGTCGCGTTTTACAGTGGATCCCACCAGGTTTCCATTGTTTTTATCTACCTGCATCGACTCCCCGGCGAGGTTGGCACCCGATGCTTCAGGGATTACGACACCAACAGCATCCTTCCTAACTAGCTCGCACCGCACTAGTGTTGTGCCTATTCATAAACAAGCCCCTCTTTATTACACTCAGAGAAAGATATTCCTAAACCTGACGTACTCACCCCTATCTGTTCTCACTTCTCTAGCCTCTTTATATACCACATGACACGAGAGGAAGCTACTTCTTGCCCCACATGACACGAGGGGAAGCTACTTCCTGCCCCACATGACACGAGGGGAAGCTACTTCCTGCCCCACATGACACGAGGGGAAGCTACTTCCTGCCCTACATGACACGAAGGGAAGCTACTTCCTGCCGCACATAACACGAGGGGAAGCTACTTCCTGCCCCACATGACACGAGGGGAAGCAACTTCCTGCCCCACATAACACGAGGGGAAGCTACTTCCTGCCCCACATGACACGAGGGGAAGCTACTTCCTGTCGCACATGACACGAGGGGAAGCTACTTCCTGTCGCACATGACACAAGGGGAAGCTACTTCCTGTCGCACATGACACAAGGGGAAGCTACTTCCTGCCCCACATGACACAAGGGGAAGCTACTTCCAGCCCCACATGACACAAGGGGAAGCTACTTCCCGTCAGACATATTATCTCCCCATGGAGCTTTATATTTGTCACCTGGCCAAGCACAGAGCCTACAAGTCTGTGATTTTATGTAATCACTCCTGGCTCCCCCTCCCTCTGTCGGCTGTACATGACAACCAACCACTGTGAGTGAACCCTCCCTCTGATTGTGCTCTCCCTAGAAACCAATTACTGAGAGACACTTGACAGCAGCTATCTGGAGCTAATCACTACATATCTTGTATATTTACATCTTCTCAGTGTTGTGAACATGCCTAAAGCACATCCTTTTATATATTAACATTAGTGGTCTGTACCCTGTGGCTCTCCAGGATGCCATGAAAGCTGTACGATTTTTTAAGTCAATGTTTCCAATCACTGACAATAAGCAAAAATCTTGAACACAATAAGGAAGGCTATTGTTATGGCCGGAAGGGGATAAGTGAGCCCTAATCTACCCACCGCCCTGTCCCTGCCTACTTGCAACGACCCGCCCTAGGCGACGGGGTACAACTTGGCGGCGGTCCCTACGCTGACTAGGTGCAAGGAAATACAAACAGGGAACAAGCAAGGGAAGGGGCAGTAGCCCACGGAACACCGTGAGGAAACCAGAGTGGACAACGAGCCAGTCAGAATCAGGATGTCACGAAGTATACGAACGCAGAGCAAGGAGCAGGAAGCAAGCCAGGGTCAGAGCGAAGCAGGATAAGCGGAAGCTGTAGCAAGGCTGAAGCAAGGCAGTAGCAGGCTGGAGCAAGGCTGTAGCAGGGCCAGGAAACCAGGAAGAATCACAAGCAATGAGGAAGAGAAAACGGCAGGTATAAATGGACAAGGGGCGGAGCTAACTCCGACTGACCAGGCCGCGATAGGCTCTCCCACTCCTGAGCCTGCCACCCTGATTGGTGGGAGCCGGAGTCAGTCTAAGAGGTCCGGCCTCAGGTGTCGATTGATTAATCCTGGGAGTATCCACAGAAGTAGTGCCTGGCAGATCCTTTACAGCTATATAAGACTATGGCTACATTTGGCACTGTCTAGACCAGTGGTCAACAACCTTTGGCACTACAGCTTTTGTGAAACTACAATTCCCAGCATGTCCTGACAGTCTTTGGCTGGAATAATAAAACCTTTGGCTTTCAGGGCATGCTGGGAGTTGTAGTTTCACAACAGCTGGAGTGCCAAAGGTTGTTGACTCCTGGTCTACACCATGTCTCCTTCTGCACTCTATACAGTCCACCTCACCTGTTGGAAGGTGGGCCAGGGGGACCCCTTTTCTCCTGATAGGTAGGGGCCCAGAGGTGGGACTCCCATCTATCAGACATTTATAGCTTATCCTATAGATATGTCATAAACCATTATAGGGGGAAGTACAGGAGTGTAACCTATAGGACCAAACGAATACCGAGCACAGTCAAAATTTAGACTACTCAGTGTCAGGTGGACCAAGCAGAAAAGCAGAGGATCCTCCAAGTTCTGATATAATGCTGATTAGCCACAATAGGGTTTATGAGGTCCAGCAGAAGACCACCCCCATCTAATGCCAAGCTTGGAGCAGACCACTTTCCATCAGGGTGACTTCTTTTGTGTTAACCTCTTAGTCCTAATCAGGGAAACGACCAGTACATGCAATAAGCATGGTCTGGAGGGTGGGCCAAGCTACCCCGTACTGTATATAATGAAAAACTATTACAATTGCTTTGTAGTGTCTCATCCTCTACAGCAATGACAATGGATCTCCCCATTCTCTCCTTCCAAACGTCCCCGTCCATTCTGTTCAGGCACTGCCTGAATAATTCAGTCTTTTGTATAAAACAAAAAAAAGAAGGAGATAACGTACGCTGCTATTTTAAGGCATGGCTGCTAAAAACCGCCCTGAGGTTTTGTTATATAACAAGATCCCTCTGACAGCCCATTTGCAGGCTCGGAGCTGAACCTCCCTCCCCCCCTCCGAGTGATCCACGCCAGTCATCTCTCTGACATCAATTGCACCGATTCTTTTTCCCAGCAGTTCACACGGTTTGTGTACAAATAGTATATCAATACCCCAATGTGAGACAAACACTGGAAAAGAAGAATTATTGATGATCCCACACTGATGTGCTCTGAAACTAAGGGTGGTGCTTAGTCGCTCATGTGTCAAGACTTATAGAAACAGTTTTTTTTTTTAAAAACAAAACATTTAAAAAAAATAACAAAAAAAGTTAAATAAAAAAAAAATAAAAAAAATGCGACTTTTTTTTTTTTAACACATAAGAGACTAAGCACGGCCCTTGGTTTCAGAGCACAGTAGCATGGGATCATATCTGAATATTTATTTATATTACTTTTATTATATCTTTTTTTTAGATTTATTTTTCCACAACTTAATTTTTATAAATGTTTGCTTTTTATACAAAAAAACATTGAAAATGACAAAAATCTAAAAAATAAATAAATATGAAACATTTTTTTTTACCATTTGCTTTGTACTATACTGTATATACTGCTGAACAAGGTTTTATTAGATTAACATGACAACTCGGGCTTAGCCCTCCATTTCGATTATTAAGCCTTGGCCTACGAATGCCGTCGGCCCTTTTTTTTTCCTTTTTTGGTCAGGTATTTCCCTGCAAGAACGATCAGTCCTTATTCTACATTGTGGAAATTGCCATCTTTGAATACATATAGGATTTGGGGCAAATTAAAAAAAGGGTTTTCCCACCATAGATAGTGATGGCACATCACTAGAATCTTTTACTGATGAGTGGGGGTCCGACTCCCGTGATCAGCCATGATCATGACGATTAAGGGACCCCAGTGCTAAATAAGTGCTGCGGCCGTAACGTCATATGATGGGAATACCACTTTATAAAGATTGGTCTCACGACCGTAAAATCGCCGGTAATTATGGGCCCATTCATTTCTATCACCGACGGACACCTTCCCGTATGTATATGGGAGGGTGTCCGTGCTGCCGAAAAAAATAGGAAATGTCCTAAAAAATGTTTATTTTACGGACCGTGCTCCTAAACTTTATAATGTGAGTCCGCGGACAGCCGTGCCCGTAATTACAGGTCGTAATTACGGGCACGGTCATGTGCATGAGGCCTTAAGGGGACTGTGATTCAATTTAGCAAAATCTTCCCTTAAAGGGAATGCATCATCTATTTTTTTTATTTTATTTTTACTAATTAAAATGAGACATTGATTACTTTTTATCTTCTTTTTGGACTATGGGGGAAGCCATCTTGCCTTAGCTGCTGCTCTGAACTTCTACATGTACATAGGAAATTTAAGTCTGGAGAATACTCTATGGGAGTGTTGTGGGCATGCTCTGTGACATGTACAGAGGTCATTGTGCAGGGAGGGGGAGGAGACCTCTCCCCATCACCTATTGTTAATAGCGTAATCCTGTGTGATCTGCCTTCAGCTTTATTATACAAGTGTTACCTTCCATTGTTAATCTGCCCATTCACTTTAGATCGTGGTCGTCCGACAGCTATTCCTGCCAATTACCCCATATATGAGGGAGAGTTGGAGACCCCTATACACAGTCATCTGGTTCAAATGATTATCATCTGATGTGTATGGGCATCTTAATCCTGTCCAGTGATGATAATCCCTAATCCTGCCCTGCTCTAGTGATCCCTACAGAACAGGAAGTGTCAGCCTATTGGAAGGGCTGTGGCGCTCAATGGAGGTCATCAATTTGTATTCCTGGAAAAACCCCATTAAATGGATTGTCCCAACTGGACAGCCCCTGTGAAGGAATCCTTCACTTTCAAACGGTTTTCCAATTTTATACAAAGTTTAATCAATGTGTCCATTATATACTTTGTTTCCATCAAATGCCATTTCAAGATCTCAGCTTGCCACCAATGAATGGACATATGCTTGTTTACACCAAGAAGCTGAAACCCTGCTCTTCGGGATTAGAATAAAGGGTCTGATTTTTGTTATCCCAGAAACAGTGCTACTCTTGTTCATAGGATGTGTCTGGTATTGCAGCCCAGACCTATTCACCTAAATGGGGAAGAGCTGCAATACCAGACAAAGCCTATGGGCAAGAGGGCGCTGTTTTTGAGAAAACCACTTTTTATAATAGATCATATTATTTTGCTTACGTTTCATGAGACATCAATGTGTTTTACTTTCCCCTTTATTATTAAACAACGCTGAGAAATAGTACATCTATATATTATCTTCCGTTACCTTCCATTGCAGGGACTACGCTCAGGATATTACAAGTGAATCATATAAATACTTCATTAACTTGGAATCACTAAAAGGAACAGGTCCTGACCCAAAGGAGCTGACAATCTCTGCAGTCTCTGCTTTGTCAAGCTGCCAGCATATTCCTCTCCCTCCAGCATTTGTCTAGACGCTGATAAGAATTTGTCATTGGTATAAGTAGAATCAAGGATGCCAAATGCCAAGTAAGACAGCTTCGGTAGTGACTAGTGAAGGTTGCTAAGAAAGTGGACTGCATGGTTAAAGGGACGCTCTGGGCAATACGTACACACTCCGTTATGTCTAGTGCCTGGGAGCAGGAATGAAACAGGGATTCCCTCCTTTTGGCGAATTTGTCATGCTCCGCCCCCTCAAGCCCAGCCCTTAATAGTAACAAAGTATTTGTATTTTCCGGAGTGTTCCCATAACATGTTCCGGAGTTCCACCTCTCTATGGCCGATATGTTCTAAAAATAATATATATTTTTTTAAAAGCTAATTGGCGATTCTCTTGTTTTTCGCAAATAAAAACGAAAAGTCTAATGAGCTGGCGCCGGGAGGAGTCCGATATGTTTACATAGCCTTTCTCTTCCCACCACGCAGCTATGATTGGCTATAGCAAAGAAACCGTCAATCATAGCTGGTGGCAGGAGTAGGAAGCCGGCACTGAAAATATTAGACTCCTTCTCCCGATGCCAGGTCACTGAACTGTGCATGTGGCATTGGAGCCAGATGCTGCTACATTAAGTAAAAGTAGAGCAACTTAGCGGATCTCTACCCAGGGCTCCCCTGAGAGTGGGTGGAGAGAGAGGGTGGCCATTCACAGCGTCACGATCACAATTAACAGTACATAAAAAGTTGAGTCACTGTGTACATACATTACATTACTTATCCTGTACTGATCCTGAGTTACATCCTGTATTATACTCCAGAGCTGCACTCACTATTCTGCTGGTGGAGTCACTGTGTATATACATTACATTACTTTTCCTGTACTGATCCTGAGTTACATCCTGTATTATACTCCAGAGCTGCACTCACTATTCTGCTGGTGGAGTCACTGTGCACATACATTACTTATCCTGTACTGATCCTGAGTTACATCCTGTATTATACTCCAGAGCTGCACTCACTATTCTGCTGGTGGAGTCACTGTGTACATACATTACATTACATTACTTATCCTGTACTGATCCTAGTTACATCCTGTATTATACTCTAGAGCTGCACTCACTATTCTGCTGGTGGAGTCACTGTGTACATACATTACATTACTTATCCTGTACTGATCCTGAGTTACATCCTGTATTATACTCCAGAGCTGCACTCACTATTCTGCTGGTGGAGTCACTGTGTACATACATTACTTATCCTGTACTGATCCTGAGTTACACCCTGTATTACACTCCAGAGCTGAACTCCCTATTCTGATAGTGGAGTCACTGTGTACATACATTACATTACTTATCCTGAGTTACATCCTGTATTATACTCCAGAGCTGCACTCCCTATTCTGCTGGTGTAGTCACTGTGTATATACATTACATTACTTATCCTGTACTGATCCGGAGTTACATCCTGTATTATACTCCAGAGCTGCACTCCCTATTCTGCTGGTGTAGTCACTGTGTATATACATTACATTACTTATCCTGTACTGATCCCGAGTTACATCCTGTATTATACTCCAGAGCTGCACTCACTATTTTGCTGGTGGAGTCACTGTGTACATACATTACATTACTTATCCTGTACTGATCCTGAGTTACATCCTGTATTATACTCCAGAGCTGCACTCACTATTCTGCTGTGGAGTCACTGTGTACATACATTACTTATGCTGTAGTGATCCGGAGTTACATCCTGTATTATACTCCAGAGCTACACTCACTATTCTGCTGGTGGAGTCCCTGTGTACATACATTACTTATCCGGAGTTACATCCTGTATTATACTCCAGAGCTATTCAAAATCCTGATGGTTGTCATGGAAACTGTCTCACACACCCCACTAACTTAGCCCATATAATGCAGTGGGCAAAACAAATTATTTGGTTCCTCTCCCCAGTAACAGTCATATAACGCTTGATCTCAGAATGTTTTCCAGTCAAAAGCTCAAGGGGATTTAGACAGAAAAATGATACAATGGACAGAAAGACACCCTGTAGTTGCAGGGTCGACCAATAAAGTTGAGTTGTGATCATTTAAAGCCCACCCTAATAGGGCACCAGAGTAACCAAGAGGTAATAGGCGCAGCCATTTAGGATGGGTTGGGGGCCCATGCAGGCCTTAGGGTATGTTCACACGCAGAGTCAAAAACGTCTCAAAATACGGAGCTGTTTTCAAGGGAAAACAGCCCGATTTTCAGACGTTTTTTGAGCAACTCGTGTTTTTCGCTGCGTCTTTTACGGCCGTTTTTGGAGCTGTTTTCATTGGAGTCTATGAGAAAACGGCTCCAAAAACGTCCCAAGAAGTGTCCTGCACTTCTTTTGATGAGGCTGTAATTTTACGAGCCGTCTTTTGACAGCGACGCGTAAAATGACAGGTCGTCGGCACAGAACATCGTAACACCCATTGAAAGTAATGGGCAGATGTTTGCCGACGTATTGGAGGCGTTTTTTTCAGACGTAATTCGAGGCGTAAAATGCCTCCATTACGTCTGAAAATAGGTCGTGTGAACCCAGCCTTAGTTTGAACATATGCACTCATATGTCTGTAGCACTAAAGAGGCATAGGGGGAAAAAAATGGACAACCCCACCCTCACACTCCCCTCCATTAACAAGAACAGAGAGCCACTACAAAGAGGACTCATTTGAATGGGTGCCGTGTAATACCACATTTCTCCTGCAGTGGTCATCTGAATCTTCCCCAGGCGATAACTAACAGCTGATTGCAAGCGGGTCCACATTTAGTGGAGATGGGACAATACCTTTAAGTCAATAAGATCACGGGGACAATCACAAAAGAAAGATAGATTTTGTAGAAGGCTGGGAGAGTCTGCAGCCAATCACCAGATCATGAAAATAATGACAGCAGCAGGGGAGGAGTGTGTTGATCTTGTGGGAGGCAGTGACCTGTCCCCTTATGTGATTAAGTTAGGGAGAATAAATCTCATGACATGAGGCGCAGGATGGAGACAAGGGTGATATCACAGCTAGACAGCGTAAGTAGAAGGGTACTTCATAACAATAATGTGTTGATCTTGTAGGAGGCAGTGACCTATCCACTCGTGATTATGTCAGCGAGGACAGGGCTGCATATGACAAGGACAGGGTTATGGTGTATGGAGGATTAAGGAGAAGGAAGAGCCAGCTCCCGGGAAGTACAGTGTTGCGAGGTGCCTGTAAAGCTGAAGGAAGAAAAAAAATGTGTTGTCACTTGACCCCGCAAAATATATAATAAACCGTTCACAGCAAAAAAACAGCGTGCTTGTACATTGATACTTTGCTTGGCTGAATCCTGCTGTGGGAAACAAAATGATGTGCACAACAGGAACTACAGTTTACTTCAGTATTTCCTACACATGGAGTGAAGCTGCGGGGGGCCTGGAGTCCGAGAATTTGCCAGAAAATGATTAAGTAACAGTTTAAAAAGTGTTACTAAAACCATAAATGAAGTCCTAAGACCACACACAGTTTTACTGCACAATTGTCTTGCAAGTCCAACCTTGTGTCCTTCAAGCCACTACTATCTTCAGTGTGTAGTAGAACCATATTACTCTCATGGGGCTGCTTTTCCTGTCACTGGGTCACCCAGAGGGTCCTCCCTCTCAGCTACTCAGTAGGGTTCTTGGGGTCAGTCTCAGATTTCACCTAAAAGTCCTTCAATCCCCTGTTTTTGTGCAGAGCTCGGCCTCTCGGCTGCCTGGGAGGGAAGCATGAAAGTTAAAGGCATGTTGGACCCCCAGGGACAAGTCAACCATTATAAATTTCCATACCAAACTAGTACATAAAAAGCGGAGTCACTTTCTAATCCATTACTATACTGATCTTGTACTGATCCTTAGTTACATCCTGTATCATTCCCCAGCGCTGATCTCACTATTCTGCTGGTGGAGTCATTGCGTACATACAGGACCAGAGCCGGCTCGAGGTTTATGTGGGCCTTTGGGTGACACAGACTTAGTAGGGCCCTTTGCGGGGGAACTCATGGCGCCAGTAAAATGTCACTTTGTGCCCCCATATAGACGTTAGGCCCTGTTTGTACCCCCATAAATTTAGTGCCCTCTGTAGATAGTGCCCCACAGGCCCACTCCTCACAGGTAGCGCCACGCAGCCCCCTCCTCCCAGGTAGCGCCACGCAGCCCCCCTCTTCCCAGCGAGCGCCACGCAGACCCCCCCCTCTTCCCAGCGAGCGCCACGCAGACCCCCCCCTCTTCCCAGCGAGCGCCACGCAGACCCCCCTCTTCCCAGCGAGCGCCACGCAGACCCCCCTCTTCCCAGCGAGCGCCACGCAGACCCCCCGTCTTCCCAGCGAGCGCCACGCAGCCCCCCTCCTCCCAGCGAGCGCCACGCAGCCCCCCTCCTCCCAGCGAGCGCCACACAGACCCCCCCTCCTCCCAGCGAGCGCCACACAGACCCCCCTCCTCCCAGCGAGCGCCACACAGACCCCCCTCCTCCCAGCGAGCGCCACACAGACCCCCCTCCTCCCAGCGAGCGCCACACAGCCCCCTCCTCCCTGGTAGCGCAACACAGGCCCCTCCTCCCTGGTAGTGCCACACAGGCCCCTCCTCCCTGGTAGCGCCACACAGGCCCCTCCTCCCTGGTAGCGCCACACAGCCACCCTCCTCCCTGGTAGCGCCACACAGCCACCCTCCTCCCTGGTAGCGCCACACAGCCACCCTCCTCCCTGGTAGCGCCACACAGCCACCCTCCTCCCTGGTAGCGCCACACAGCCACCCTCCTCCCTGGTAGCGCCACACAGCCACCCTCCTCCCTGGTAGCGCCACACAGCCACCCTCCTCCCTGGTAGCGCCACACAGCCACCCTCCTCCCTGGTAGCGCCACACAGCCACCCTCCTCCCTGGTAGCGCCACACAGCCACCCTCCTCCCTGGTAGTGCCACACAGCCACCCTCCTCCCTGGTAGTGCCACACAGCCACCCTCCTTGTAGATAGCGCCTTTGGGGTTCCCTCTAGGAGTGGAATTCCCAACCAGTGTATTGCCGATTGCTCTGGCTGGGGATTCCGCTTCAGGAGAAGCTACTGACGTCACTATCCATATATGGACAGTGTTGTCAGGGGCAACCCCACAGCCAGAATCCCGGGCAGAGCGCTACTAGCACTCTGCCTAGGACACTGCTCTGCTCCTGACAACACTGTCCACATGTGGATAGTGATGTCATTAGCAGAGCTGAAGTCCCAGACAGAGCGCTAGTAAAGAGACTGCTCCTGTACTGCGGCTCTGGGGAAGCCCCTGACATCACTGTCCATATACGGCTAGTGATGTCAGGGGCAACCCCAGAGCCAAAATCCCGGGCAGTGAGCTACTAGCACTCTTCCTGGGACTCCTCCTCTCCTCCTGACATCACTGTTATGGACAGTGATGTCAGAGGCTTCCCCAGAGACAGTCCTGGAGCAGAGCTGCTAGCGCTCTGACTGGGACTCCTCCTGACATCACTGTCTATATAAGGACAGTGATGGCGTGACGACGGCAGTGTCAGAACCCGGCAGCCGAGTGGGCTCCTCCCAAGGGTAGTAGGCTCCGGCACTTACCCGGGTTCGCCGGGTGCCGATGCCGGCCCTGTAACATGACATTACTTATCATATATGGATCCCGAGTTACATCCTGTATTATACTCCAGAGCTGCACTCACTATTCTGCTGGTAGTCACTGTGTACACACATTACATTACTTCTTCTGTACTGATCCTGAGTTATATCCTGTATTATACTCCAGAGCTGTACTCACGATTCTGCTGGTGGAGTCACTGTGTACATACATTACTTATCCTGAGTTACAGCCTGTATAACACTCAAGAGATGCATAGACAAATCTACAGGCTTCATGGTAGGAATCTCCCAGCATTCCTTGCTTGTTCAGTGTATGTAGGGAGTTTCATCTAGTGATTTGCATTCTGGAATGAGTTATCTTTACATCAGTTGCTGTACAGTGATCTGATGAAGAAGAACTAACTGACCCCCTGAGTTATAGTAGTTCAGCTAAACTGTTAGGGGGGTGTCTGACAACAAGCTTGCTGACTGTTTCCAAATGACAATATAGCTCTAAGCTATAACATGGGTTTTAACTCAAAAGGTAATACAAAGTATTTATAAAGCGACTCAACTTTTTGCCTATATAGACTGAAGAAACGTGTTGTACGCCGGACTTGCTATAAAGGGGGAAAAGCACAGCTGGTCTACATAGCTGCGTCCATATAAGTTGCTATACGGACATACGAAGGTATGTCCATATTCACATCCTTCCCTTCCCCTCAGTGTACAATGTAGTGAATGCTACAAAAAAATATGTGATTCTTCCTGGCCATATTATGCTTTAACTCAATTAACCCCCTCCTGGCAAGTCTACGTCTGCGGTCCTAGCACCGACAGCCGGGATAAACTCCTGCCGCAGCGTAAGGGGGAATTATGAGGTGACTGTCGCTGCCCTGTCACTTACCCTGTACACCCCCTGATCCTGACGTGCAGATCAGCGCTTCACGGGCTGCTCCGGGATTATACACACAATCCTTATGCTAAGCTCTAGGAGAGAGCAAAATCTAATCAAAGAGATTCGAGGGCTCGGGCCAGAACTCCTGCTGTGCAGAGGAAGAGATTGAAGTCACGGCATCCGTGGGCAGAGCACAATATGAGTGACATTATACATCCATGACTGTACCTGGTCTTACTAATGTGTGCAAATATGTGATGTATGAGACAATATCGCTTCTACTAGATTTAATCAAAGGGGGCGCTCTACTGCAACAATATGCCCCATTAATACCATGATGCATAGGTGCCCCACACGCTGGCTGCAAAGCTGGGTGACAACTAATAAGGCTGCCACCACAGAAGATGTCACCCACCATTTGTATTGGGTTTACCCATTAGTGGGATTCTACATATCTATTAGCATCAGTGTTTCTTTTCCCATTCATCCCACATTGGCGCACGGACCCCATTTTGCAGGGCAGGGTGTGGTAGGGCGGCATCATACGACATAAATCTCACCAGCACAGGAGGCCTGACACAGTGGCGGTCCATGTGACGCAACAGGTACCAGTTTTCTTGGTTTCGGTGTCTTCTTCCTTCTTGCAGCAGCAGAAGCAGATGAGATAGATGGTGACAAATAGCAGATTGAGGAAAGCACAGACGGCGATGACCAGCGCCCAAAACAGCAGTGACTGCGGGGAAACAAAAAGAGAAACACAAATTTATCCATTTGGGGATGATCTCAACGCCACCCTTGGTTCCCTGGCTGTACCCCTGTCCGAAAATTCAGCGGTGTTGTTTACAATAAGAAAGTCAATCCACTTGTAGCAAATTTTTTTATTGTTCCAAAATGAACAAGTCAGAATATATAACTTCTATCAGAAAGAAAGGCCATTTAATGCACAATAAAAATGTGAAAACCGTTTTGTAATATCTTATTCCTAGGCGGAAATATGATCGCTTGAAGTTCCAGGCCCAAAGCCTGAGTCTGCACTACTGAGAGCGTCTGAAAACATGTCCAGTTCTGACTTCTGTCAGATACAGTATTATTATAGAGAACTTCTGGGGTTCTATATAACCAAATACATCATTGTCCCCACATATACACACAACCGGCGCTATTCAAGCCAGGCAGGATGTAGATATGGATATTGATGGAGACCTTGTGTGGATCCAAATCACCATGACAACACTGCACCGTAGAGAAATCAGAATTGGTCATATCAGAATCTTTCAGTAGTGCAGCCTTAGGCTTTGGGCCTGTAACTTTAAGGGATCATATCTTAAGGGATGATATTAAAATAACGTTTTTACAATTTTTAGTGTAAACCAGGTAATATTTACCTTTACAAACATTCTTAGTTGCTCATAGCATCTTAAATAAATAAACTTTGCAAATAGCCTTGATTAAAAATAATCATAAAATAATCAACCGTTTTGTGCGCACAGCTTCTATGCAGAACTGTTTGTCTCCATGGTAACAGACTACAAACTAACCCTGTGTAGTCTGATCCTGCAGTCATTAACCCCTGTATGTTAGGAAATAGGTAGGGGGACAGGTCGAAAGGAGTATGACTGCAGTATCAGACAAAACAGGGTTTGTTTGTAGTCTGTTACCATGGAAACACATAGGTATCCATTGCAGCTGTAGACACAAAACTATAGGAATTTTTAAATTAAGACCATATGCAAAGTTGCTTAATTTTTCATTTCAGATGCATTTGAGCAATTAAAAAAATAATAATGGGAGCCATAAAGCTAATAACAAGAATAGCGCTGCAGGCCCGATCTTTGACGGAACACGGCAAAAGAGCCAAATGCAGATGTACATTAAATCTAAAAAAGAGAAACCATCATTTCATTGTGAACCGAGCCTTAGGTCTGTATGGGTATTAAGCCAGGAATGTTTCCACTGAGTAACAGCAAGCAGAGATCTTGAAAATGGTAAAGATCTGTAACAAAAAGGACATTAGAAAAGCCAAATCACATCCTTGCACTAGCCGGGTCTGGAAAACGGGTGCGCAGGGGTGCGATTTAGGCAGAAATCTACACTCATGGTAAAAACGCTGCACCGATGGCAAAGGATTATGGGGCTTTTTGTCCAGCTCGTACGTTGCCTGCAATTAACCACATCCCATATTGCTCATCTCTTGTGCTCTGGGATTTCTGTGTAAGGAATTGGTCCTGTGACCTCACTCCAACCCCCCTCGTGACATAAAATATCCAAACCTTGTGATGTCTGTGGGAATCAGGAGGAAGACGTTGGGTATGGGGGGGGGGGGGGGGGCTACATATAGACCTTTATGTTTTGGAAGAATTTCCACCCTCCTCCTGCTTCCTGCCTCTCATCGCTTCCTCTATTCTGCTTCTAATAGAAGATCCAGATTGTTTCTCATTTCAATCAGGAACCCCCCCAGAGATGAAAAGAAATGGAGGAGCAGATAATGGGCACATCAAACGCCCCGGCCCTCAGCGTGCAGCCCCCTGACCTTCCTAGTAAGAAGAGTCTACAGTAAGGAGACATGGGATAGATCGGCAATTAAAGAGACAACGTCCTGGAAAACTGCGAGGGCAGCACCACAAACATGTCACAAGGCTGAGAGAAAACAAACAATTTAACATTACAGAAACATTAGAAATAGAGAAGTGGATACAAGATGTTATAAAGAGCTCACTATAAATGAAACAAAACCCAACGTGCATTTACAGAGACGGCGCGCGAGAGATGACAGGGCGTGCGAAATGACGCGCCAAAGGACGGGGGCGTGCAAAATGACGCGCCAAAGGACGGGGGCGTGCAAAATGACGCGCCAGAGGACAGGTGCGCAAGAGGGCGCGAGGAGACGCGCCAGAGGATAAGGGGGCGCGAGGAGACGCGCCAAAGGATAAGGGGGCGCGAGGAGACGCGCCAGAGGATAAGGGGGCGCGAGGAGACGCGCCAGAGGATAAGGGGGCGCGAGGAGACGCGCCAGAGGATAAGGGGGCGCGAGGAGACGCGCCAGAGGATAAGGGGGGCGCGAGGAGACGCGCCAGAGGATAAGGGGGCGCGAGGAGACGCGCCAGAGGATAAGGGGGCGCGAGGAGACGTGCCAGAGGATAAGGGGGCGCGAGGAGACGCGCCAGAGGATAAGGGGGCGCAAGGAGACGCGCCAGGGGATAAGGGGGCGCGAGGAGACGCGCCAGGGGATAAGGGGGCGCGAGGAGACGCGCCAGGGGATAAGGGCGCGAGGAGACGCGCCAGGGGATAAGGGCGCGAGGAGACGCGCCAGGGGATAAGGGCGCGAGGAGACGCGCCAGGGGATAAGGGCGCGAGTAGACGCGCCAGGGGAATAGGGCGCGAGGAGACGCGCCAGGGGAATAGGGCGCGAGGAGACGCGCCAGGGGAATAGGGCGCGAGGAGACGCGCCAGGGGAATAGGGCGCGAGGAGACGCGCCAGAGGATAAGGGCGCGAGGAGACGCGCCAGGGGAATAGGGCGCGAGGAGACGCGCCAGGGGAATAGGGCGCGAGGAGACGCGCCAGGGGAATAGGGCGCGAGGAGACGCGCCAGGGGAAAAGGGCGCGAGGAGACGCGCCAGGGGAGGAGAGTGAAAGAGCGCGCGATAGGTCAAACGAGAGAAAGAGCGAGTACGTAAGAGTAAGATGGCGAGAAAGAGGGTGAAGGAGCGAGATAAAGTTGGCAGGAGCAAGATAATGAGAGAGGATGAGAGAATGAAGAGGGATTGTACACTTTGATCGCGACGATCACTGGTTACTTGACCAGTGATTAACGGATTGCAGTTTCTCTGTGGAAATGTCCGCGTTATGACAGCTCGGAGCTGCCGGCACAATGTAAAAGAGTCTTTCTAAATGAAGAAATGTCTCATCCCGCAGCCATTGTAAGATTCAACATTTAAAGGGATTCTCCACTACGATGCCCCATAGACCCCACTTCATTAGTCGCTGCAGTAGGAGAAGCCTGGAGGTGCCTGCAGCTTCCCTCAGTAATAACAATTAATCCCCAGGGGTTTCCAGCGGCCACCATCCCCCATATCATGAAAGGTGATAGGAAAACACGAGACTTAATGTTACTGACCGATCCCGGCTCCCGTCCCCTGTACATATAAAGCCATTTCCTCGTTATAAGGAAGAACATGTGAGGATAGAGGCGCCGTCTCCATATTACATTGGTGGTTTGGTCATTGACTGATCCAGACGTAGCCATGTGCGTGTGGTGAAACGCGTCCTGCGCCATCTGTCTCATGTCATGAATCTATAATAATGGTCGATAAAAGAAGCCTCTAAGGCAGCACTTTATACAACACAAACCATGTGTCGCCGGGTGGTGTAAACACTGGGCTGCTGTCATATTAGATGGCGAAGGGAGACACCGCCTGCAACGTACAGGAGCCGCCAGGGCAGTGATGGGGTCTACTATGATAGCAGCTCCAGAAACGGTTTCTTTAATAAACTTAATTGATCGCCAATCATGGCAAAACCCCCATGTGCTACTAATGTGTCATGACCTTTTGTGGTGTTTATCACCTACTGGCTACATTAGGGGAACAGGCATAGTAAACAGCATATGTGGTATCAGGACATGGCCGCCAATCATTGTAAAAACACCCTGACAGAGACAAGCAACACACAATGGGCCAGCCGCTGAAAGCCCCCTCCCCCTCAAGGGCCAGCCACAGCAACAACCCTCCCCCTCAAGGGCCAGCCACAGCAACCCCCCTCCACCTCAAGGGCCAGCCACAGCAACGCCCCTCCCCCTCAAGGGCCAGCCACAGCAACGCCCCTCCCCCTCAAGGGCCAGCCACAGCAACGCCCCTCCCCCTCAAGGGCCAGCCACAGCAACCCCCCTCCCCCTCAAGGGCCGGCCACAGCAACCCCCCTCCCCCTCAAGGGCCGGCCACAGCAACCCCCCTCCCCCTCAAGGGCCGGCCACAGCAACCCCCCTCCCCCTCAAGGGCCGGCCACAGCAACCCCCCTCCCCCTCAAGGGCCGGCCACAGCAACCCCCCTCCCCCTCAAGGGCCAGCCACAGCAACCCCCCTCCCCCTCAAGGGCCAGCCACAGCAACCCCCCTCCCCCTCAAGGGCCAGCCACAGCAACCCCCCTCCCCCTCAAGGGCCAGCCACAGCAACCCCCCTCCCCCTCAAGGGCCAGCCACAGCAACCCCCCTCACAACAGAATAGCCACAGCAACTCCCCTAAAGGTGCAGTCACAGCGACCCTTCCACGACCAGCCCCAATGTCCTTATAAACGCCATCGTCAGTCATCCTAATAGAGCGGGATTGGCACTTCACTAACTTTTTCCCCACTGCTGTATACAGACTAGTCAGAATTAGTACTGTAACTCAAACAGAAAGACAAGGAGGGTCTCCTGCCCTAATAATGGCAGGCACTCAAGACCCGCAACATGCTGAAGAAACTACGGCAGTTTTCAGTGTCGACTCAAACTATAAATTCTGACCCTCTTGAAAGTTTGCCCCAGGCCTCAACCCCATGCCCAGGACATCATGCCTAGGACATTTTGGACACTTTTCTCAACTTCAACTTTTTTAATGATATGCACTTGGGCCCCTCGTGACACCAGATTATCAGTGGTCCCCAAACTCGGAAGTGGGAGAATCAGCTTCAGAGAATAGTCTGCCAGGGTTACATGGACATTTGGAAGATTGGAAATCCAGAAAAAAAACACCCTGAAATACCCCTTCAGACTCTGCTGTACCTGGAAGTAGGTTTATGGTCTTCATTCAAAAAGGATCATCCAAATACGGGCAGGAAATAGGACAACGGAGGAAGGTGATGACCCCCAAACAACGTCCAAAAGTACCCAACCCGGACTATTCATTTCTCAGACGTCTCTCAGGTGTCGGCATCAGGAACGAGGGTTTGGAAAAAATGTCATCTAATAGTTGGCTGGAACTTTAAAGAGTAACTATAGTTTTCAAAAAACTTTTGATATGTCAGAGACACCAGAAGTTTTGATTGGTGGGGTCCGGGTGCGGAGACCCTCGATATCACTGAAACGTAGGTGAAGGAGCGCTTAGCTGAATGCCCGGCATCTTCGGCTGTGATCGGCGCTCCATGTCAGGCTGAAGACACCTCTCATACAACAAGCACCGATCACAGCCGAAGATGCAGGGCGCTCAGCTCAGCGCTCCTGCACCAACGTTTCAGCGTCATCGAGGGTCTCAGCACCTGGACCTCCAACGACCAAAACTCTAAGACATATCAAAAGTTTTCTGAAACTATTGTTACTCTTTAAGGCCATTCCAGGAGCCATGTTTTTAGCAGCTGACCTGTAAGAACAACCCAAAAACTTTGGGGGTCGGCACCAATTTCAAGGTGCATTGTCTATCCAGCCCTGGTGCGGCTTACAGGGGTTGTCTCCAAAAATACAGTGACTATAGTTACAGAAAGTTTCTGACATGACAGACTGTTTGATTGGTAGGAATCCAGGTGCCGAGACCCCCAACTCATGGCTGAAACAAAGGGACAGAAGTGCTCAGCTGATCGTCGGAGAGGCAGGGTTAGCGATGTACAGACTCTATATGAGCCCATATTCCACTCTGATCCGTGGAGAGCCGAGTTAAGCCAATCACAGCTGAAGGGGCACAGCGCTCAGCTAAGCGCTTTGCTCCTTCATTTTAGTGATCGGTGGGGGTCTCAGCACCCAGACTGCCATCGATCAAAACATCTGACCTGTGACTAGGACATGTCAGAAGCTTTCCGAAATAATAGGCCCCCTTTAAAAAGGGACCTCTCAGCTATTCTGACATGTCTGTTTTAGTAAATAAATCTTGAGTATCTTTTCTTAGAACTCTGATTTGTGCCGTTCCTCTGTTACTCCTGGAAAAGTATTGATCAATTGCGAACTGGGCGTTACCCTACGGTCCCTACATCCCCCGATACTGTCCAATCGGTGCAGACATTATCAAACTACATATGGTCACGCCCTAGTGACAAGCGGAATGATAACGACTAGTCGGCAATTAACACATTTCCAGGAGGGATAACAGAGGAACGGCACAACACAAAGTTCTAATAAAAGTAATTTTATGGGGAATACAAGTATTTACTAAAACAGACATGTTAGGAGAGGTTAGAGGTCCCCTTTAAATAACATTTCAATCAGACAGAGCAGCAGTAGCTCGGGAACTGGGAGAACAAGTAGATCACAACCCTCAATAGTGCGGTGGAGAAGTATAAATGGTTATTTGCAGCCATTTCCCATGATTCCCTTCAGTTCAGTTCATTTCCTGAAGTCAGACTGCGGGCAGCCACACATGTAGTATTGCATGGCCCCTACTCTAATGTTAAGGCTTCTGAGCCGGTACCCCTGTCCAGCGGGGTCTTAGTAAGGGAACCTCTAAGAGGTCCATAAAGAACATACGGGGCATATGGACAGGGATTTCTAGCAAGCTAGGAAGCCAACTTGATATAGGAGTCCAGCGCCATTACGCCATTTCTCAAACGTTAACTTCATCGTATTGAACTTTATGGTTATGAAGTGCAATACCAGATGCAGCCTGAGTGGCGCCATTTCTGGAAAGACCTTTTATCTAATCTTATACAGCCCGTTAAATGTAACCTTCATTTACCACTTCCCTTCAGTGTTAGAGGGGAACTCCACTTTTACAGCTGCCTTCTTATCCTGTGGAGTTGTCTTATAAGCAATTTCCTGATCTAAATCTCGTATGTGAATGACAAATAAATCTCCCGGCACCATCAGCAGAATGACGTAAACCGGGATCCAGATAATAGACGTATATAAGGGAATGGCTTGTACTATATATAGGGAGGAGGCTCCGGTAATAAGTGTATATCATTGTTAGAGGCCCAGAATCCCCCCATCTGTCACTTCTATCGAATACTAGATCTGACCTCGGGTATGTTCTCCTTTCATTTCCTGCCTGCTTTTCCACATAACAAGCTGCCGACCCCAACACTGCTCTTCCTGTCAACACCCAGCGCTCCTTCTCCTGGCTGCAGGATGGGGAATCACGAAAACTCAGATTATCCCGTATACTTACAAGAAGACATAAACCAGAAAAAAAAAAAGAGATAAAATATTATAACACATATATATATATATATACACACACACACACACACACACACACACACACAAACACACAAACACACAAACACACACACACACACACACACTATACATTATACCATATTATACTGCATTATGTTATAAACTACACATTATATTATATTACATTATATTTTACAACAGTGGATCACACACTAGATTAGGTTATTAACTATACATTAAATTATACTACAGTATTTTACACACTATATTATGTCATACTATACATTATACTATATTACACTATACATTATATTCTATACATTATACTATTCTACTATACATTATTTATACTATATTACACTACATTGTTTTAAACTATACATTATATACTATATTCTACTATACATTATTTATACTATATTATACTACATTAGGTTATATACTACACATCATAATTTGCTACAGTTTATTACACACTTTATGACAATGTATAATAAACTACACTATACATTATACACTACACATCATTTATTACAGTATATTACACACTATTTTACACTATGTAATATTGTACATTATAATTTGCTACAGTATATTACACACTACACACTATTATGTTATAAACTTTTATGGACAAGAGCGTGTTTCTCGACCGTGTGCTGACACTATGATATTACACCGACACTACGGTATATACTATATTATATAATACATGATATTACACCGACACTACAGTATATATACTATATTATATAACACATGATATTACACCGACACTACGGTATATACTATATTATATAATACATGATATTACACAGACACTACGGTATATACTATATTATATAATACATGATATTACACCGGCACTACGGTATATACTATATTATATAACACATGATATTACACCGACACTACGGTATATACTATATTATATAATACATGATATTACACCGACACTACGGTATATACTATATTATATAATACATGATATTACACAGACACTACGGTATATACTATATTATATAATACATGATATTACACAGACACTACGGTATATACTATATTATATAATACATGATATTACACCGACACTACGGTATATACTATATTATATAACACATGATATTACACCGACACTACGGTATATACTATATTATATAATACATGATATTACACCGACACTACGGTATATACTATATTATATAATACATGATATTACACAGACACTACGGTATATACTATATTATATAATACATGATATTACACCGACACTACGGTATATACTATATTATATAATACATGATATTACACCGACACTACGGTATATACTATATTATATAATACATGATATTACACAGACACTACGGTATATACTATATTATATAATACATGATATTACACAGACACTACGGTATATACTATATTATATAATACATGATATTACACCGGCACTACGGTATATACTATATTATATAATACATGATATTACACAGACACTACGGTATATACTATATTATATAATACATGATATTACACAGACACTACGGTATATACTATATTATATAACACATGATATTACACCGACACTACGGTATATACTATATTATATAATACATGATATTACACCGACACTACGGTATATACTATATTATATAATACATGATATTACACCGACACTACGGTATATACTATATTATATAACACATGATATTACACCGACACTACGGTATATACTATATTATATAATACATGATATTACACCGGCACTACGGTATATACTATATTATATAATACATGATATTACACCGACACTACGGTATATACTATATTATATAATACATGATATTACACCGACACTACGGTATATACTATATTATATAATACATGATATTACACAGACACTACGGTATATACTATATTATATAATACATGATATTACACAGACACTACGGTATATACTATATTATATAATACATGATATTAAACAGACACTACGGTATATACTATATTATATAACACATGATATTACACAGACACTACGGTATATACTATATTATATAACACATGATATTACACCGACACTACGGTATATACTATATTATATAATACATGATATTACACAGACACTACGGTATATACTATATTATATAATACATGATATTACACCGGCACTACGGTATATACTATATTATATAATACATGATATTACACAGACACTACGGTATATACTATATTATATAATACATGATATTACACCGGCACTACGGTATATACTATATTATATAACACATGATATTACACAGACACTACGGTATATACTATATTATATAACACATGATATTACACCGGCACTACGGTATATACTATATTATATAATACATGATATTACACAGACACTACGGTATATACTATATTATATAATACATGATATTACACAGACACTACGGTATATACTATATTATATAATACATGATATTACACCGACACTACGGTATATACTATATTATATAACACATGATATTACACAGACACTACGGTATATACTATATTATATAATACATGATATTACACCGACACTACGGTATATACTATATTATATAATACATGATATTACACCGACACTACGGTATATACTATATTATATAATACATGATATTACACAGACACTACGGTATATACTATATTATATAACACATGATATTACACAGACACTATGGTATATACTATATTATATAACACATGATATTACACCGGCACTACGGTATATACTATATTATATAATACATGATATTACACAGACACTACGGTATATACTATATTATATAATACATGATATTACACAGACACTACGGTATATACTATATTATATAATACATGATATTACACCGACACTACGGTATATACTATATTATATAATACATGATATTACACAGACACTACGGTATATACTATATTATATAATACATGATATTACACCGGCACTACGGTATATACTATATTATATAATACATGATATTACACAGACACTACGGTATATACTATATTATATAACACATGATATTACACCGACACTACGGTATATACTATATTATATAACACATGATATTACACAGACACTACGGTATATACTATATTATATAACACATGATATTACACAGACACTACGGTATATACTATATTATATAATACATGATATTACACCGACACTACGGTATATACTATATTATATAATACATGATATTACACCGACACTACGGTATATACTATATTATATAATACATGATATTACACCGACACTACGGTATATACTATATTATATAATACATGATATTACACAGACACTACGGTATATACTATATTATATAACACATGATATTACACAGACACTACGGTATATACTATATTATATAACACATGATATTACACAGACACTACGGTATATACTATATTATATAACACATGATATTACACAGACACTACGGTATATACTATATTATATAATACATGATATTACACCGACACTACGGTATATACTATATTATATAACACATGATATTACACCGACACTACGGTATATACTATATTATATAATACATGATATTACACCGACACTACGGTATATACTATATTATATAATACATGATATTACACCGACACTACGGTATATACTATATTATATAACACATGATATTACACCGACACTACGGTATATACTATATTATATAACACATGATATTACACCGATACTACGGTATATACTATATTATATAATACATGATATTACACAGACACTACGGTATATACTATATTATATAATACATGATATTACACCGGCACTACGGTATATACTATATTATATAATACATGATATTACACCGACACTACGGTATATACTATATTATATAATACATGATATTACACCGGCACTACGGTATATACTATATTATATAATACATGATATTACACCGACACTACGGTATATACTATATTATATAACACATGATATTACACCGACACTACGGTATATACTATATTATATAATACATGATATTACACCGGCACTACGGTATATACTATATTATATAATACATGATATTACACAGACACTACGGTATATATACTATATAATACATGATATTACACAGACACTACGGTATATACTATATTATATAATACATGATATTACACCGACACTACAGTATATATACTATATTATATAATACATGATATTACACCGGCACTACGGTATATACTATATTATATAATACATGATATTACACAGACACTACGGTATATACTATATTATATAATACATGATATTACACCGACACTACAGTATATATACTATATTATATAATACATGATATTACACCGGCACTACGGTATATACTATATTATATAATACATGATATTACACCGACACTACGGTATATACTATATTATATAATACATGATATTACACCGACACTACGGTATATACTATATTATATAACACATGATATTACACAGACACTACGGTATATACTATATTATATAATACATGATATTACACCGGCACTACGGTATATACTATATTATATAACACATGATATTACACCGACACTACGGTATATACTATATTATATAATACATGATATTACACAGACACTACGGTATATACTATATTATATAATACATGATATTACACCGACACTACAGTATATATACTATATTATATAATACATGATATTACACCGGCACTACGGTATATACTATATTATATAATACATGATATTACACCGACACTACGGTATATACTATATTATATAATACATGATATTACACCGGCACTACGGTATATACTATATTATATAACACATGATATTACACCGACACTACGGTATATACTATATTATATAATACATGATATTACACCGACACTACGGTATATACTATATTATATAATACATGATATTACACAGACACTACGGTATATACTATATTATATAATACATGATATTACACAGACACTACGGTATATACTATATTATATAATACATGATATTACACCGGCACTACGGTATATACTATATTATATAATACATGATATTACACCGGCACTACGGTATATACTATATTATATAATACATGATATTACACCGACACTACGGTATATACTATATTATATAATACATGATATTACACCGACACTACGGTATATACTATATTATATAATACATGATATTACACCGGCACTACGGTATATACTATATTATATAATACATGATATTACACCGACACTACGGTATATACTATATTATATAACACATGATATTACACCGACACTACGGTATATACTATATTATATAATACATGATATTACACAGACACTACGGTATATACTATATTATATAATACATGATATTACACCGACACTACAGTATATATACTATATTATATAACACATGATATTACACCGACACTACGGTATATACTATATTATATAATACATGATATTACACCGGCACTACGGTATATACTATATTATATAATACATGATATTACACCGACACTACGGTATATACTATATTATATAATACATGATATTACACCGACACTACGGTATATACTATATTATATAATACATGATATTACACCGACACTACAGTATATACTATATTATATAACACATGATATTACACAGACACTACGGTATATACTATATTATATAATACATGATATTACACAGACACTACGGTATATACTATATTATATAACACATGATATTACACCGGCACTACGGTATATACTATATTATATAATACATGATATTACACAGACACTACGGTATATACTATATTATATAATACATGATATTACACCGACACTACGGTATATACTATATTATATAATACATGATATTACACCGGCACTACGGTATATACTATATTATATAATACATGATATTACACCGACACTACGGTATATACTATATTATATAATACATGATATTACACCGGCACTACGGTATATACTATATTATATAACACATGATATTACACCGACACTACGGTATATACTATATTATATAATACATGATATTACACAGACACTACGGTATATACTATATTATATAATACATGATATTACACAGACACTACGGTATATACTATATTATATAATACATGATATTACACCGGCACTACGGTATATACTATATTATATAATACATGATATTACACCGACACTACGGTATATACTATATTATATAATACATGATATTACACCGACACTACAGTATATACTATATTATATAATACATGATATTACACCGGCACTACGGTATATACTATATTATATAATACATGATATTACACAGACACTACGGTATATATACTATATAATACATGATATTACACAGACACTACGGTATATACTATATTATATAATACATGATATTACACAGACACTACGGTATATATACTATATTATATAATACATGATATTACACAGACACTACGGTATATACTATATTATATAATACATGATATTACACCGGCACTACGGTATATACTATATTATATAATACATGATATTACACAGACACTACGGTATATATACTATATTATATAATACATGATATTACACCGACACTACGGTATATACTATATTATATAATACATGATATTACACCGGCACTACGGTATATACTATATTATATAATACATGATATTACACAGACACTACGGTATATACTATATTATATAATACATGATATTACACCGACACTACGGTATATACTATATTATATAATACATGATATTACACCGGCACTACGGTATATACTATATTATATAATACATGATATTACACAGACACTACGGTATATACTATATTATATAATACATGATATTACACCGGCACTACGGTATATACTATATTATATAATACATGATATTACACAGACACTACGGTATATACTATATTATATAATACATGATATTACACCGACACTACGGTATATACTATATTATATAATACATGATATTACACCGACACTACGGTATATACTATATTATATAATACATGATATTACACAGACACTACGGTATATACTATATTATATAATACATGATATTACACAGACACTACGGTATATACTATATTATATAATACATGATATTACACAGACACTACGGTATATACTATATTATATAATACATGATATTACACCGGCACTACGGTATATACTATATTATATAATACATGATATTACACAGACACTACGGTATATACTATATTATATAATACATGATATTACACAGACACTACGGTATATACTATATTATATAACACATGATATTACACCGGCACTACGGTATATACTATATTATATAACACATGATATTACACAGACACTACGGTATATACTATATTATATAACACATGATATTACACCGGCACTACGGTATATACTATATTATATAATACATGATATTACACAGACACTACGGTATATACTATATTATATAATACATGATATTACACCGACACTACGGTATATACTATATTATATAATACATGATATTACACAGACACTATTATTACACCGACACTACGGTATATACTATATTATATAATACATATTACACCGGCACTACGGTATATACTATATTATATAATACATGATATTACACCGACACTACGGTATATACTATATTATATAATACATGATATTACACCGACACTACAGTATATATACTATATTATATAATACATGATATTACACCGGCACTACGGTATATACTATATTATATAATACATGATATTACACCGACACTACGGTATATACTATATTATATAATACATGATATTACACCGACACTACAGTATATATACTATATTATATAATACATGATATTACACCGACACTACGGTATATACTATATTATATAATACATGATATTACACCGACACTACGGTATATACTATATTATATAATACATGATATTACACAGACACTACGGTATATACTATATTATATAATACATGATATTACACCGACACTACGGTATATACTATATTATATAATACATGATATTACACCGACACTACGGTATATACTATATTATATAATACATGATATTACACAGACACTACGGTATATACTATATTATATAATACATGATATTACACAGACACTACGGTATATACTATATTATATAATACATGATATTACACCGGCACTACGGTATATACTATATTATATAATACATGATATTACACAGACACTACGGTATATACTATATTATATAATACATGATATTACACCGACACTACGGTATATACTATATTATATAATACATGATATTACACCGACACTACAGTATATACTATATTATATAATACATGATATTACACAGACACTACGGTATATACTATATTATATAATACATGATATTACACCGACACTACGGTATATACTATATTATATAATACATGATATTACACAGACACTACGGTATATACTATATTATATAATACATGATATTACACAGACACTACGGTATATACTATATTATATAATACATGATATTACACAGACACTACGGTATATACTATATTATATAATACATGATATTACACCGGCACTACGGTATATACTATATTATATAATACATGATATTACACAGACACTACGGTATATACTATATTATATAATACATGATATTACACCGACACTACGGTATATACTATATTATATAATACATGATATTACACCGACACTACGGTATATACTATATTATATAATACATGATATTACACCGGCACTACGGTATATACTATATTATATAATACATGATATTACACCGACACTACGGTATATACTATATTATATAATACATGATATTACACAGACACTACGGTATATACTATATTATTTAATACATGATATTACACCGACACTACGGTATATACTATATTATATAATACATGATATTACACCGGCACTACAGTATATATACTATATTATATAATACATGATATTACACAGACACTACGGTATATACTATATTATATAATACATGATATTACACAGACACTACGGTATATACTATATTATATAATACATGATATTACACCGACACTACGGTATATACTATATTATATAATACATGATATTACAGACACTACGGTATATACTATATTATATAATACATGATATTACACAGACACTACGGTATATACTATATTATATAATACATGATATTACACAGACACTACGGTATATACTATATTATATAATACATGATATTACACCGGCACTACGGTATATACTATATTATATAATACATGATATTACACAGACACTACGGTATATACTATATTATATAATACATGATATTACACCGACACTACGGTATATACTATATTATATAATACATGATATTACACCGACACTACGGTATATACTATATTATATAATACATGATATTACACCGGCACTACGGTATATACTATATTATATAATACATGATATTACACAGACACTACGGTATATACTATATTATATAATACATGATATTACACCGACACTACGGTATATACTATATTATATAATACATGATATCACACAGACACTACGGTATATACTATATTATATAATACATGATATTACACCGGCACTACGGTATATACTATATTATATAATACATGATATTACACAGACACTACGGTATATACTATATTATATAATACATGATATTACACCGGCACTACGGTATATACTATATTATATAATACATGATATTACACCGACACTACGGTATATACTATATTATATAACACATGATATTACACAGACACTACGGTATATACTATATTATATAATACATGATATTACACCGACACTACGGTATATACTATATTATATAATACATGATATTACACCGACACTACGGTATATACTATATTATATAATACATGATATTACACCGACACTACGGTATATACTATATTATATAATACATGATATTACACAGACACTACGGTATATACTATATTATATAATACATGATATTACACCGACACTACGGTATATACTATATTATATAATACATGATATTACACCGGCACTACGGTATATACTATATTATATAATACATGATATTACACCGGCACTACGGTATATACTATATTATATAATACATGATATTACACAGACACTACGGTATATACTATATTATATAATACATGATATTACACCGGCACTACGGTATATACTATATTATATAATACATGATATTACACAGACACTACGGTATATACTATATTATATAATACATGATATTACACCGGCACTACGGTATATACTATATTATATAATACATGATATTACACAGACACTACGGTATATACTATATTATATAACACATGATATTACACCGGCACTACGGTATATACTATATTATATAATACATGATATTACACCGACACTACGGTATATACTATATTATATAATACATGATATTACACAGACACTACGGTATATACTATATTATATAATACATGATATTACACCGGCACTACGGTATATACTATATTATATAACACATGATATTACACCGACACTACGGTATATACTATATTATATAACACATGATATTACACCGACACTACGGTATATACTATATTATATAATACATGATATTACACCGACACTACGGTATATACTATATTATATAATACATGATATTACACCGACACTACGGTATATACTATATTATATAATACATGATATTACACCGACACTACGGTATATACTATATTATATAATACATGATATTACACCGACACTACGGTATATACTATATTATATAATACATGATATTACACCGACACTACGGTATATACTATATTATATAATACATGATATTACACCGACACTACGGTATATACTATATTATATAACACATGATATTACACCGGCACTACGGTATATACTATATTATATAATACATGATATTACACCGACACTACGGTATATACTATATTATATAATACATGATATTACACAGACACTACGGTATATACTATATTATATAATACATGATATTACACAGACACTACGGTATATACTATATTATATAACACATGATATTACACCGACACTACGGTATATACTATATTATATAATACATGATATTACACCGACACTACGGTATATACTATATTATATAATACATGATATTACACAGACACTACGGTATATACTATATTATATAATACATGATATTACACAGACACTACGGTATATACTATATTATATAATACATGATATTACACCGACACTACGGTATATACTATATTATATAATACATGATATTACACCGACACTACGGTATATACTATATTATATAATACATGATATTACACAGACACTACGGTATATACTATATTATATAATACATGATATTACACCGGCACTACGGTATATACTATATTATATAATACATGATATTACACCGACACTACGGTATATACTATATTATATAATACATGATATTACACAGACACTACGGTATATACTATATTATATAATACATGATATTACACAGACACTACGGTATATACTATATTATATAATACATGATATTACACCGACACTACGGTATATACTATATTATATAATACATGATATTACACCGGCACTACGGTATATACTATATTATATAATACATGATATTACACCGACACTACGGTATATACTATATTATATAATACATGATATTACACCGACACTACGGTATATACTATATTATATAATACATGATATTACACCGGCACTACGGTATATACTATATTATATAATACATGATATTACACCGGCACTACGGTATATACTATATTATATAATACATGATATTACACCGACACTACGGTATATACTATATTATATAATACATGATATTACACAGACACTACGGTATATACTATATTATATAATACATGATATTACACAGACACTACGGTATATACTATATTATATAATACATGATATTACACCGACACTACGGTATATACTATATTATATAATACATGATATTACACCGACACTACAGTATATACTATATTATATAATACATGATATTACACCGACACTACGGTATATACTATATTATATAATACATGATATTACACAGACACTACGGTATATACTATATTATATAATACATGATATTACACAGACACTACGGTATATACTATATTATATAATACATGATATTACACCGGCACTACGGTATATACTATATTATATAATACATGATATTACACAGACACTACGGTATATACTATATTATATAATACATGATATTACACCGACACTACGGTATATACTATATTATATAATACATGATATTACACCGACACTACGGTATATACTATATTATATAACACATGATATTACACCGACACTACGGTATATACTATATTATATAATACATGATATTACACCGACACTACGGTATATACTATATTATATAATACATGATATTACACCGACACTACGGTATATACTATATTATATAATACATGATATTACACCGACACTACGGTATATACTATATTATATAATACATGATATTACACCGACACTACGGTATATACTATATTATATAATACATGATATTACACAGACACTACGGTATATACTATATTATATAATACATGATATTACACCGACACTACGGTATATACTATATTATATAACACATGATATTACACCGACACTACGGTATATACTATATTATATAACACATGATATTACACCGACACTACGGTATATACTATATTATATAATACATGATATTACACAGACACTACGGTATATACTATATTATATAATACATGATATTACACCGACACTACGGTATATACTATATTATATAATACATGATATCACACAGACACTACGGTATATACTATATTATATAATACATGATATCACACAGACACTACGGTATATACTATATTATATAATACATGATATTACACCGACACTACGGTATATACTATATTATATAATACATGATATTACACCGGCACTACGGTATATACTATATTATATAACACATGATATTACACCGACACTACGGTATATACTATATTATATAACACATGATATTACACAGACACTACGGTATATACTATATTATATAATACATGATATTACACCGACACTACAGTATATACTATATTATATAATACATGATATTACACAGACACTACAGTATATACTATATTATATAATACATGATATTACACAGACACTACGGTATATACTATATTATATAATACATGATATTACACAGACACTACGGTATATACTATATTATATAATACATGATATTACACCGACACTACGGTATATACTATATTATATAATACATGATATTACACCGACACTACGGTATATACTATATTATATAATACATGATATTACACCGACACTACGGTATATACTATATTATATAATACATGATATTACACCGGCACTACGGTATATACTATATTATATAACACATGATATTACACCGGCACTACGGTATATACTATATTATATAATACATGATATTACACCGACACTACGGTATATACTATATTATATAATACATGATATTACACCGGCACTACGGTATATACTATATTATATAATACATGATATTACACAGACACTACGGTATATACTATATTATATAATACATGATATTACACAGACACTACGGTATATACTATATTATATAATACATGATATTACACAGACACTACAGTATATATACTATATTATATAATACATGATATTACACCGACACTACGGTATATACTATATTATATAACACATGATATTACACAGACACTACGGTATATACTATATTATATAATACATGATATTACACAGACACTACGGTATATACTATATTATATAATACATGATATTACACCGACACTACGATATATACTATATTATATAATACATGATATTACACAGACACTACGGTATATACTATATTATATAATACATGATATTACACCGACACTACGGTATATACTATATTATATAATACATGATATTACACCGGCACTACGGTATATACTATATTATATAATACATGATATTACACCGACACTACGGTATATACTATATTATATAATACATGATATCACACAGACACTACGGTATATACTATATTATATAATACATGATATTACACAGACACTACGGTATATACTATATTATATAACACATGATATTACACCGACACTACGGTATATACTATATTATATAATACATGATATTACACCGGCACTACGGTATATACTATATTATATAATACATGATATTACACCGACACTACGGTATATACTATATTATATAATACATGATATTACACAGACACTACGGTATATACTATATTATATAATACATGATATTACACCGACACTACGGTATATACTATATTATATAATACATGATATTACACCGGCACTACGGTATATACTATATTATATAATACATGATATTACACAGACACTACGGTATATACTATATTATATAATACATGATATTAAACAGACACTACGGTATATACTATATTATATAATACATGATATTACACCGACACTACGGTATATACTATATTATATAATACATGATATTACACCGACACTACGGTATATACTATATTATATAATACATGATATTACACCGACACTACGGTATATACTATATTATATAATACATGATATTACACAGACACTACGGTATATACTATATTATATAATACATGATATTACACAGACACTACGGTATATACTATATTATATAACACATGATATTACACAGACACTACGGTATATATACTATATTATATAATACATGATATTACACCGACACTACGGTATATACTATATTATATAATACATGATATCACACAGACACTACGGTATATACTATATTATATAATACATGATATCACACCGACACTACAGTATATATACTATATTATATAATACATGATATTACACCGGCACTACGGTATATACTATATTATATAATACATGATATTACACCGACACTACGGTATATACTATATTATATAATACATGATATTACACAGACACTACGGTATATACTATATTATATAATACATGATATTACACCGACACTACGGTATATACTATATTATATAATACATGATATTACACAGACACTACGGTATATACTATATTATATAACACATGATATTACACAGACACTACGGTATATACTATATTATATAATACATGATATTACACCGACACTACGGTATATACTATATTATATAATACATGATATTACACCGACACTACGGTATATACTATATTATATAACACATGATATTACACAGACACTACGGTATATACTATATTATATAATACATGATATTACACCGACACTACGGTATATACTATATTATATAATACATGATATTACACCGACACTACAGTATATACTATATTATATAATACATGATATTACACAGACACTACGGTATATACTATATTATATAATACATGATATCACACAGACACTACGGTATATACTATATTATATAATACATGATATCACACCGACACTACAGTATATATACTATATTATATAATACATGATATTACACCGGCACTACGGTATATACTATATTATATAATACATGATATTACACCGACACTACGGTATATACTATATTATATAACACATGATATTACACAGACACTACGGTATATACTATATTATATAATACATGATATTACACCGACACTACGGTATATACTATATTATATAATACATGATATTACACCGACACTACGGTATATACTATATTATATAACACATGATATTACACAGACACTACGGTATATACTATATTATATAATACATGATATTACACCGACACTACGGTATATACTATATTATATAATACATGATATTACACCGGCACTACGGTATATACTATATTATATAATACATGATATTACACAGACACTACGGTATATACTATATTATATAATACATGATATTACACCGACACTACAGTATATACTATATTATATAATACATGATATTACACCGACACTACGGTATATACTATATTATATAATACATGATATCACACAGACACTACGGTATATACTATATTATATAATACATGATATTACACCGACACTACGGTATATACTATATTATATAATACATGATATTACACAGACACTACAGTGTATATATACTATATTATATAATACATGATATTACACAGACACTACGGTATATACTATATTATATAATACATGATATTACACCGACACTACGGTATATACTATATTATATAATACATGATATTACACCGACACTACGGTATATACTATATTATATAATACATGATATTACACCGACACTACGGTATATACTATATTATATAATACATGATATTACACCGACACTACGGTATATACTATATTATATAATACATGATATTACACCGACACTACGGTATATACTATATTATATAATACATGATATTACACCGACACTACGGTATATACTATATTATATAATACATGATATTACACCGGCACTACGGTATATACTATATTATATAATACATGATATTACACCGACACTACGGTATATACTATATTATATAATACATGATATTACACAGACACTACAGTGTATATATACTATATTAGATCATATATTACACTCAATTATACATATTATATATTATACAGCGACACCTCTTAGAGACAACCAGACAAAATTGTGTAAAAAAACCTGTGTTGTACAGCGGTGGTCCTTTAAAGACGGCCAGTATACATAAGATGTTATAGAACTGAATATATGTTCTACATAAAGGAGTGCTGGTCTCCTTGTATTAGGTTATACACTATATTATACTATACGGCATTATACTCTATTCTCAGAACTCTGCATTGTGCCATTCCTCTGTTATTCCTCCTAGAAATGTAGGAATAAATTGACAGCTGGTTGTTAGCAGTTGTTAGCGCGGACAGTGAGACTGTGTAGGGACACGCCCCTGGGTGTTACCATTCCCCTTGTCAGGGGGCGTGTCAATACACATTCTCACTCTGTCATCACTGATTGGACAGTGTCACTCTGTGTAGGGACACACCCCCAACAGGTAACACCCAGCTGTCAATTTATACATTTCTAAGAGGAACAACAGAACATAGATTTAAGTAAAGATGCTCCAGAATTATTAGTTCAGGGGGAATACAATTATTTACTAAGACAGACATATCAGGATGGCACATGCCACTGCTGCGCCATTTAGCCAGTAACCTCAAAATTGGAACCCCAGAAAGAAGAGCAGCGTATTAAATCCCTGCCAACAAGGACCTCAATGATGGACTACCAGGCAAATTCCTGCTAATCCGGCGTCTCATATCAGATTATCAGAATTTCCAGAACATCAGATGCCAGATCTAATCTACACTGACCCCTTACGAGCCGATTCCTATCCATGGCGTAGGTTTTAGGTGGGGGGCTACACAGAATGTTGCTGCATACCTCAGCTACAACTGGTGTAGTAGAGTCACACCCATGTTTTATGATACAGAATCCCTCATTAACCTAATTTGCCCTCACATTATTAATTCATCACCTCCGCTGGGAATCTGACCTTTGTGAAGTCCTTTACGAAACAATGACCACCCCCCCCCCCCACATTACCTCTGAATGACCTCCGCATTACAGTCAGTGTGGGACCTCGCCTCAAACGTTTCTACAAAGCGCATGGAAGTCCACGCAGCCATCAGCCGTGCAGGAAGATGTGGGTTATAAATGCATTTCTATACGGAAAAGCAAATTATCCTTATTCCCCATCCCACAAGGCATGGCAAATTTGTCAACCAATCACAATGTTGAGGTTTAGATTGGTAGTTTAGTTTAGAAATCAGCTCCCTATGCACTGACTTTCTGTTAGGCTTGTTTTTATATATACAAACAAAACAATCTGAAAAAGTAAAGCTGCAGTGTAAAGCATGGGAAAGGAAAAGAGCAGCAGTAAGAGCATCTGATGAGTTAGGAGGTTGCACCAGTTGCGCGAAATGAGCTCCCCCATGTACGGACTACCTGCTGGGCTTATCCTTAAACACACCAACTAATCTGCTGAAGCAAAGCTGCAGTGTAAAGCATGAGTGGAGGAAAAGAGAAGTAGTCTGAGCCTTTGACAAGACAAGAGATTGTTCTAATTATTTTAGTTGAGAAAATTACCTCTTCATGTACTGACTTCTTGCTGGATTTATCCTTATACACAGAAACCAATCTGAAGATGCAGAGCTGCAGTGTAAAGAACGAGGGGGGGGGGGGGAGAGAGAAGTACAGCCTGATCCTCTGACAAGGCAAGAGGTTGCTCTAATTGTTATGCTTGAGAAAAGTGTTTGTCCATCAAATCAACCTGCTGGGCTTATCTTCATATACAGCAATCAATCTGAAGATGAGGCAGTGTAAAGCACGGTGGAGTGAAAGAGAAACCATCCCGAGTCTCTGAAAACAAGAGGTTGCTCTAGTTGAGAAAATTGTCTCTTCATACACTGACTTTCTGCTGTGTTGGTCCTTATATTCACAGAAACCAATCTGAGGAAGCAGAACTGCAGTGCAAAGCATGAGGTGGCAAAGAGCAGCAGCCTGAGCCTCTGATGAGACAGGAGGTTGCTCTAGTTTTCATAAATTGCCTCTCTATGCACTGACTTCCTGGTGATCTTTTGTTTTCACACATAAGACAATCTAAGGAAGCAGAACTGCAGTGTAAAGCATGTAGCAGGAAAAGATTCCATTGTGCCTTTATGCCCGGCTCATTTGCATATGGTAATGATGACTATTACATCTGGAATTCTTGATTATGTAAATGTTAATTACTGTGGTGAGGTCCACTTTAAGTAACGTAAACCCATTACCATTGATACAACCCCCGTATGTGGCTCGCTCCTTCTCCACTCATTAGGATCCATTATATAGGAGCCGGCGCATTACTCCACCATTACCTGTGAGTTATGTTAACAATGCGAAAAACAGCAGAGATTTAAAGCACCGCATCCCACTCTAGCCGTAACACATTCAGTGCCGAGCAGAGCGATTCCGGGAAAGCTGGGTGGCAGCCTGTGTGACTGCAGTACATGGAGCCACAGTCATGACAGGACGCTTGTGCAGAGTGAGTACTTTGAGGCTTCTGTGGCGACCCCAGAGCAAGCGCATCGTATATGACCGCAGTAGGAAGTAGAGAGACCGAGAGCGAGAGCCAGCCAGCCAGAGAGCGAGAGCCAGCCAGAGAGCGAGAGCGCCAGCCAGTGAGCCAGAGAGAGAGCCAGAGAGCGAGAGCGCCAGAGAGCGCGAGAGAGAGCCAGAGAGCGAGAGCGCGAGAGCCAGCCAGAGAGCGAGCGAGAGAGCGAGAGCCAGCCAGAGAGCGAGAGAGAGAGAGCGCGAGAGCCAGCCAGAGAGCGAGAGAGAGAGCCAGCCAGAGAGCGAGAGAGCGAGAGCCAGCCAGAGAGCGAGAGAGCGAGAGCCAGCCAGAGAGAGAGCGAGAGCCAGCCAGAGAGAGAGCGAGAGCCAGCCAGAGAGAGAGCGAGAGCCAGCCAGAGAGAGAGCGAGAGCCAGCCAGAGAGCGAGCGAGAGCGCGAGAGCCAGCCAGAGAGCGAGAGAGAGAGAGCGCGAGAGCGTGAGAGAGAGAGCCAGCCAGAGAGCGAGAGAGAGAGCCAGCCAGAGAGCGAGAGAGAGAGCCAGCCAGAGAGCGAGAGAGCGAGAGCCAGCCAGAGAGAGCCAGCCAGAGAGCGAGAGAGAGCCAGCCAGAGAGCGAGAGAGAGAGCCAGCCAGAGAGCGAGAGAGAGAGCCAGCCAGAGAGCGAGAGAGCGAGAGCCAGCCAGAGAGAGAGAGCCAGCCAGAGAGCGAGAGAGAGAGAGCCAGCCAGAGAGCGAGAGAGCGAGAGCCAGCCAGAGAGCGAGAGAGCGAGAGCCAGCCAGAGAGAGAGCGAGAGCCAGCCAGAGAGAGAGCGAGAGCCAGCCAGAGAGAGAGCGAGAGCCAGCCAGAGAGCGAGCGAGAGCGCGAGAGCCAGCCAGAGAGCGAGAGAGAGAGAGCGCGAGAGCCAGCCAGAGAGCGAGAGAGAGAGCCAGCCAGAGAGCGAGAGAGAGCCAGCCAGAGAGCGAGAGAGAGAGCCAGCCAGAGAGCGAGAGAGCGAGAGCCAGCCAGAGAGAGAGAGCCAGCCAGAGAGCGAGAGAGAGAGCCAGCCAGAGAGCGAGAGAGAGAGCCAGCCAGAGAGCGAGAGAGCGAGAGCCAGCCAGAGAGCGAGAGAGCGAGAGCCAGCCAGAGAGAGCCAGCCAGAGAGCGAGAGAGAGAGAGCCAGCCAGAGAGCGAGAGAGCGAGAGCCAGCCAGAGAGCGAGAGAGCCAGCCAGAGAGAGAGAGCCAGCCAGAGAGCGAGAGAGAGAGAGCCAGCCAGAGAGCGAGAGAGCGAGAGCCAGCCAGAGAGCGAGAGCCAGCCAGAGAGAGAGCGAGAGCCAGCCAGAGAGCGAGAGAGAGAGAGCCAGCCAGAGAGCGAGAGAGCGAGAGCCAGCCAGAGAGCGAGAGCCAGCCAGAGAGCGAGAGAGCGAGAGCCAGCCAGAGAGCGAGAGAGCGAGAGCCAGCCAGAGAGAGAGCGAGAGCCAGCCAGAGAGAGAGCGAGAGCCAGCCAGAGAGAGAGCGAGAGCCAGCCAGAGAGAGAGCGAGAGCCAGCCAGAGAGAGAGCGAGAGCCAGCCAGAGAGAGAGCGAGAGCCAGCCAGAGAGAGAGCGAGAGCCAGCCAGAGAGAGAGCGAGAGCCAGCCAGAGAGAGAGCGAGAGCCAGCCAGAGAGAGAGCGAGAGCCAGCCAGAGAGAGAGCGCCAGCCAGCCAGAGAGAGAGCGCCAGCCAGAGAGAGAGCGCCAGCCAGAGAGAGCGCCAGCCAGAGAGAGCGCCAGCCAGAGAGAGAGAGCGAGAGCCAGCCAGAGAGAGAGCGAGAGCCAGCCAGAGAGCCAGAGAGAGAGCGCCAGCCAGAGAGCGAGAGCCAGCCAGAGAGCCAGAGAGAGAGCGCCAGCCAGAGAGAGAGCGCCAGCCAGAGAGAGAGCGCCAGCCAGAGAGAGAGCGCCAGCCAGAGAGAGAGAGAGCGAGAGAAAGAGAGCCAGAGAGAGAGAGAGAGCGCGAGAGAAAGAGAGCCAGAGAGAGTGCGAGAGAGAGCCAGCCAGACCCAGAGAGTCAGACCCAGAGAGTCAGACCCAGAGAGTCAGACCCAGAGAGTCAGAGCCAGAGAGTCAGAGCCAGAGAGTCAGAGCCAGAGAGCCAGACCCAGAGAGCCAGACCCAGAGAGCCAGACCCAGAGAGTCAGACCCAGAGAGTCAGAGAGCCAGACCCAGAGAGCCAGACCCAGAGAGCCAGACCCAGAGAGCCAGACCCAGAGAGTCAGAGAGCCAGACCCAGAGAGTCAGAGAGCCAGACCCAGAGAGTCAGAGAGCCAGACCCAGAGAGTCAGAGAGCCAGACCCAGAGAGTCAGAGAGCCAGACCCAGAGAGTCAGAGAGCCAGACCCAGAGAGTCAGAGAGCCGGACCCAGAGAGTCAGAGAGCCAGACCCAGAGAGTCAGAGAGCCAGACCCAGAGAGTCAGAGAGCCAGACCCAGAGAGTCAGAGAGCCAGACCCAGAGAGTCAGAGAGCCAGACCCAGAGAGTCAGAGAGCCAGACCCAGAGAGTCAGACCCAGAGAGTCAGAGAGCCAGACCCAGAGAGTCAGAGAGCCAGACCCAGAGAGTCAGAGAGCCAGACCCTGAGAGTCAGAGAGCCAGACCCAGAGAGTCAGACCCAGAGAGCCAGACCCACATAAAGTGACACAGGACTAGGGAGCGGCTCCTCTACATTTGGGATAGTGGGATGTTCAGCACTGGGGCAGAAATGTCTGGTTCGGGGGGACTGTATAGAAGACACATTGTTTACCTCTCCGGGGGGGGGAGACGACATGTAGATGCCGCTATTTGCAGTGCACCCGTCTTCTTACTCCAAGCTGCACATGAGCTTCTCCTGCTCCCAGGATAGATGTGATGTGACAAGTACCAGCGATGCCCTCCATGCCAGTGTGTTAATGTGTCTGTGGGTAACGAGATTCAGTCTCCATCTCCGCAGGAGCTATTGCACTGCTCATCCTGGGGTTTATGAATGCAATGCCACAACTGCAGTGAAGACTGACACTTACACAGGCAGATCATAGGAGAGGAAAGGTTGCAATGCAGATTTATATGTTTATAATACTTCTCGGTACAGGGACATTTGAGAACCCAAAAGGTCCAGAAATCCTGCTAATGCCACATGAGACAAAAATAGCCCCCAGCCAGATAGGTGCAAAAAAATAAATAAAAATTAAACCCAAGGGAAGGTGCTAGGGCTCCCTCTACCACCGAGCCTGGCTCTGGCTCTACTGGTGGGGGTAGACGACGTTGCCACCCAGGACTTGTCACCATGCAACAATACAAGCTGCAAATATTCAGCGACACCTCAAAATTCTGCGGCAGAGCTGACACTTCACGGTGAGAATCAGGGTATGTTCACACCTAGTGACCAAAAACGCCTGAAAACAGCTCCTGATTTTCAGACGTTTTGGTAGCAAGTCGCATTTTTTACGGATGTATTTGGAGCTGTTTTTCAATGGAGTCAATGAAAAATGTCTCCAAAAACGTCCCAAGAAGTGACATGCACTTGTTTTGACGAGCCGTCATTTTACGCACCGTATTTTGACAGCGAAGGGTAAAATAAGCGCTCATGGGAACAGAACATCGTAAATGACATTGCAAGCAATGGGCAGATGTTTGTAGGCGTAATGGAGCAGTTTTTTTCAGGCGTAATTCGAGGCGTAAAATGCCCAAATTACGCCTGAAAACACTGCGTGTGAACATACCCTAACAGGGATGCAGATTTCCAGCATTTATTGACAATATTACACGACACGGCTGCGGTTTTCAGTGTTTTCAGATTGCTAGTAGACACAGTTTTTGGTGACCGCACAATCCGTTATCTGTGGTCTTACGTAGGACTGCAAGAAACGCTGTTCTACTAGGGAGTTTTTATGATGCATAAACAATACTGCCGCCCGAGGTAAACAAATTCAGCTCTGCTACATCTGTATCTGTGAAATATGGCCTGCATTGCTACATGGTAAAGAATAGCAGAGCCGTAACGTGAAGCTCAGAATTTTTGAGGCAGATTGTTAAATGGCAGCGTTTTTTCCCATAATTTTTTGGCACCTTTTTTAGGCTTTTATTTAAGCAAAAAAAAGTTTTTACTTCCCATTGAAGTCAATGAAGGGAGTTTTGTGGCGTTTTTTGGAGCAAATACTGATGCGGCTTCTACGGCAAAATCAGCCCATATACACCACCCTATAGCGAGATATACAGCACCATCATTATATACTCCGCCCTATAGTGAGATATGGAGCACCATCATTATATACACTGCCCTATAGCGAGATATACAGCACCATCATTATATACACC